>NW_026004678.1:0-2065 GCF_001458135.2 Marmota marmota marmota | reverse complement strand
CCCCAGTAATAAGGGGACCTGAAAGGCAGAATCCTTGGAAAGGGAAGGTTTTTCCTCTTTTATATCTAAGGTCTTCTTTTGTTCTCCCACATTCCTGTCCTTTATTTCCCTCTATCTTGCATGTGATGGAGGATGCAGGTGCGAAGACCAAAAGTTGGGAAACAGGTGGACTGGGCAGGAAGGGCCTCAGGTGCTTTGACTAGCATCTCTCTGTTTTGCTGGGAGCTAATTCATTAACAGTTCTTTAGGACTGCCCAGGGGCTTTGGGGATATTAACATTTCAGTTCCCCAGGTGTTGTTCTGGTTTCTTGGACTCAGATGAACTCCATTTTCTTTATGGACTCCATTTTCTTTATTAGACCGGATATTAGACCTTATTTACCTATATGCACTAACTACCTATTTTTAAATCTGGTTTCAATTAGACACCAATTAAATGGGTGTGCAGGTAACACATAATGCCACACATGAGAGATTGTAGTTATACCAATCTATTTTCTATCTCTTTTCAAGAAAAGGCTTCAAATATTATCATCTACTGCTTGAAAGTTATTTCAAGACAAGTCAAGGAAATTTGCACCATTTGAATCTACATTATGATGCATTTATAAACTGTTGCTACTTTACATTTTTCCAATAAGGCCAATATTTAGCCTAGATGAATATATAGGAAGTAATGTGATTTGAGCATTCAGTAAAATAATTGATAGAAATGGTCTTGGATAAAGTTATAGTTTAGAAGTTTAAAAACATCTTTATGCAATATGGCAATATGTGTGTGTGTGTGTGTGTGTGTGTGTGTGTGTGTGTATATATATATATATACACACACACACACATACCTCAACTTCTCAGATAATTTTTTTCAATTATTAAATTATATTTATGATGTCAGTAAAATTTCAGTGATTTTAAAACATATTTCTTTTGGTAATGTAATTTCCAAGTTCCAGAAAATAATTTGGTTCTGAGCAACCCAGAGAGGCCATCACCATAGAAACAGTAACTAGCTAGTGGGCTAGTGGCTCTCATTGTGGAAGAGCTTATAAGGAGGAGAGTATGGAGAACAGGAAGCTGAAGTAGCCAAATTTCAGGTTTCTCAACCTTTGAAGGAAAAGATCGAGCCTTTCTTTGGGATTTTGTCATGAAAGATTGCAACGAAGCAAACAAAAATCTCACAATAATGTAACCACTGTAAGTTAATAAAAGACATCAGAGTTTAATATTTAAATATAGCAAAATATAATAGATTAAAATATGATACTTGCAATTGTGAAAACTGTATTTTTTCATTTTATCACAAATGGCTAAAAATTTTCCAAAATATTTGTGAATTCTGCCTTATATAACTAATAATTTCTGTCTTTTCTCCTTCTCAGATGAGCTGGCCCTTTCCCCTTGGGGATATATGTCACATATTCTTCTTTAAAATTCATAGTATTGCTAATATTTCTATAATTCCTAAGAATCAGAAACATTTAGGTAAGTGACCCTTAATACTTGGGGGAAGGAAGGGTATGTGGCAGTAATGCTTTGGGGCTCCTTGAAACATTGGAACATATTTCAAAACATGGAATATTCCAAGAGAATCTACACCTTTTGATAAAAATACATGTTTACATATATCTACTGTTCAAAAGAATTCACAAATCATCCACTATAATTTCAGTGATCTTCATAGATCCTTTGGAGTCCAGGGACCTTGTTAAAACATGGCTGACAAATGTTTAATTATCTTATATTCAAATACATTCAAATGGCTTCTTTGGGCCTCCCAACAGCGATGATGAAAAAAAAAAGAATGCCTGTGCCTCTCTGGGGTCACCATTGAAATATCCCTGAGATCAATCACATCAAATACACCAACCGGGTTAAGCTCACAAAACACAGGATAAGACACGAATGAATGGGGTAACTGTCATGGATACATTTTGTTAACAAGCAGCATTACAGTTGAGAGCTTTTAAAATTTAAATTTCAAATAAATATTGGTCTTAGGCATATAAGAGCTTTACTACATTGCGAGCTTTGCTTTCTGTGACAAAAAAAAAAAAAAAAAAAAAAA
>NW_026004677.1:0-2065 GCF_001458135.2 Marmota marmota marmota | reverse complement strand
TTAGGTAGAGAGGGAGGGAGGGAAGAATGAGGCGGGGGGGATGAATATGAATCTCTTAGTGGCATTGTACCTTTGGAGAATCCTAACACAATAACCTTCCAAAGCAAAAAGTACCAGGCCCAGATGGGTTCACTGGTGAATCTCACCAAACATTAAAGAAGGACTTATACCAATTCTCCACAATATTTTTCAGAAGATAAAAGCAGAGGTAATATTCTTAACTCATTCTGTGAGGCCTGCATCACTCTAATACCCAAACTAGGCAAAGATACTATAAGGAAACAACACTGCACAGCAGTATCTCTCATGAATATAGATGTAGATGCAGTATTATGAAATTGAATCCATCAGTGTATAAAAGAACTATATACCATGATCAAGTGGGATTTAATTCAGTTATACAAAGCTGATTCAGCATTAAAAAATAAATATATCATATTAAAAGGTTAAAAAAGTTATATCATCATAGCAATAGATGGAAAAAGGCATTTGACAAAACTCAACACCTAGTCTTGATAAAAACTGTGTGTGAACTAGTAATAAAGGGAAACTTCCTTAATTTGACACAGAATATCTGTTATGGCTTAGATATGAAAGGTATTTCCCCCCCAAGCTCATGTATGTGACAGAGCAAGGACATTCAGAGGCTAAATGATTGGGTTATGAGAGCCTTTACCCAATCAGTGCATTAATCCATTTGAATGGATTAAGTGCTGGTAACTCTAGGTAGGTAGGCTGTGGCTGGAGTAGGCTGGTCATTGTGAATGTGCCTTTGGCTTACGTTTTGTCCTTGTTGAGCAGAGTTTTCTCTCTCTCTGCTTCCTGACTGTCATGTCCTGCTTCCCTCTGCCACACCCTTCCACCATGATGTTATGTCTCTCACTTCAATCACAGCACAATGAAGTCAACTGTGTATGGACTGAGACCTCTGAAACTGTGAGCCCTAAATAAATTTCTCCTCCTCTAAAATTGTTCTTGTCAGGTCTTTTGGTCACAGCAGTGACAAAGTTGACTTAAAAATGTCTTAAAAAAACACCAACAAAAAAATCCTACCAGTATGATAATACTTAATGGCAAGAAACTAGAAAACTTTCATACTAAAATTAGGAACAAGGCAAAGATATCGCCACTCAAATAAAAAATATTATTTAAATACTTGCTAAAAATAATTAGGCAAATTTTATTCCAGAGTGATCATGACAGTAGATATGGTGATTACTGCAGTGGGGCCTTGCAATGAAGGAGAGAGACTAGATATAACTCAGACAAGGACAATCAGAAATTTATAATCATGGAGCAGAGGTGAGCAGTGGGTGTATAGTTGCTGAGAGGAAACATCAAGGATAAGAGTTTCTGCCTAAATTGACTCTATATGGTTATTGCTGAAGGCAGGTTAGCAATAACCTGTATTAAATGTCTGTGCGTGTTTATATATGTGAATATGTGTGTGTGTGTAGAGAGAGAAGCGGGGGAGTGGACAGGGAATCAGAAAATGTTAGATACAGTGGCTAACTGGGAATCCTGTCTATAAGTATTTAATTTAGTTTAAAAGCAAAAATACTGTCATCTCCAAACCATACTCATTTGTCAGCCAAGATTTTGCCGGTGCATAACCAGTTGCAATTTATGGTATAGGGGATACATGCATAAGGGGAAGAGGAAGAGGAAGGGATACTTTAGCTTTATAAAAGGATTTAAGTATCTATAGCTATGCTAGTCAATATGCTAAACATTAGCCACATGTGAATATTTAAATTTAAATTAATTAAAATAAAAATTCAGTTCTTCAGTCACACTAACTTCAACTCAGGTGCGAAAGGTTACCATATTAGATAGTATACGTATAGAACATTACATCATTACAGATAGTTTCATTCAATAGATCCAATCTAATGGCTTATAAAACTGTTCATCATTACTGTCTGCCTACTTACATGTATCTCAGTGGAGCTAGATATCATTATAACCAAGCTAGAGCCATTATGATAATATCACAGAGTGTTGTGGGATTGGTTCACATTACTGAAGTTAATCCACTCTCTAGCAGCAGTTTGTATTCTTCCTT
>NW_026004676.1:0-2065 GCF_001458135.2 Marmota marmota marmota | reverse complement strand
AGGTAGCCTTCAATATTAATATAATATCCATATTATGAACTCTTAAAACAAATATACTAGCTGCCCTGTGACCTTCAATATTAATATATAATCTGTACTATAGCATATAAAACGAATATAATCGCTGCTTTTTGGTCTTTAACTAAGAAGATATCCAAACTATAGCATTTGAAGCTTACATAATTGTCACCCTGTGCCATTTAATATTAATAGGATATCCATACCAGAACATCTAGAACTAATATATGCCCTCTTACCTTTAATACTAATACAGTATTCCATTGGTATTAAAGATCACATTATGTGTGTTATATTAATATTGAAGGCCACAGTTCAGCTATTCCATTGGTATTAAATGTGACTGGGTGGGTGTGTATATACTAATATTTATGACCTCTATTACTAACTTAAAATCCAAAATATAGCATCAGAAATGGACATAAGAGTTTCCCTATGGCCTTTAATACTAATATAATGTACATATCAGAATATGTGAAACTGATATAATAACTACCCTGTGCCTTTAGTATTAATATGATATTCACACTATATCATTTAAAGCTAATGTAATAGCTGCTCTGTGTTTTCTAATACTAATATTATATTCACATCATATTATCTGAAACCGACATAACCACTGCCTTGTGCCTTGAATACTAATACAGTATTCATGTTATAGCCGATAAAATAATGGCTACCCTTCAGCCTTTAATAATCATATGATGTGAGTATACTAGCATCTAAAATTGATAATAGCTGCTCCATGGCCTTTAATATTGATATAACATCCATACTTGGCTTATGAAACTGAAATAATAACTGTCCTTTGTTTTTTTAATACAAAAACAGAATACATACTGTATTATCTAAAACTGATATAATAGCTGCTCTGTGGCCTTTATAACTAATATGATTTCCATACTATAGTATCTAAAATTAATATAATTGCTGCTCTGAAGAATTTAAGATTAACACAATGTGCAAACTGTAGCACCTAAAACTACTTGCTGTCTTGTGTACTTTAACATCAATATGGTATCCATATTATAGAATCAGATATTAATACATTAAGTGTACTGTGATTTTAATAGTTACATATTCATACTGTAGCAACTAAAGCTAATATAATATCTGCCCTGTGACCTTGAATAATTATGCAATAGCTATACTATCCATACTAAAGTCTCTTAAACTAATATAATGGTGAGTTTCTGGTGTTTACTATTTAGAAAACATATTTATTTTAGCATGTTAAACTGTTCTAATAGCTGCCCTGTGGCCTTTCATATTAATGTACTATTCATATTACAGCATCTATTGCAAATAATATAGATGAACTTTAATCTTTTTGTGAAATATATATATATTTTACATATTAACATATAATGAATATAGTAATATATTGATATATTAATATAGAAAAATATATTCATATATTTTATATATTAATTAAAGGTTAATATAATATTAACCTTTTAATGTGATATATATATACACATATATATATATTTCAGCCTCTGAAACAAATGTAATACCTTCTCTGAGTCCTTTATTACTAATATCTACAGTGTAGCATCTGACATCTGATATATTAGTCGAACTATAGCCATTAATATTAATATGATATTCATGCTACAGCATCAAAAGTTTTTAAAAAGTTGAATTTTGGCCTTCAATACTAACATAATATGTATACTATAGCATCTTAAACTACTATGAGAGCCATCCTGTGACCTTTACTACTATGCCCATAATCTGGCTTCTAAAACTGATGTAATAGCTGCCCTGTATCCTTTAGTATTAATGTAACATCTTTCCTACATCAAAACTGGAAGAATAGCTACCCTGAAACTTCAGTATTACTATAATATCCATACTATTGCATCTGAAACTAATACAATATCTGCCCTGTGCACTGTGTACTGTAGCATCTAAAACTGATGTAACAGTTGTCCAATTGCCTTTGGTATTAATATAACATCCACACTAGTGCATCCACAACAAACTTAGGAGCTGTCCTGTCTTTCAATAGTATTATATTCATACTATAGTATCAGAACTGATA
>NW_026004675.1:0-2065 GCF_001458135.2 Marmota marmota marmota | reverse complement strand
TAAACTAACATTTACCCTAACCCTAACACTTACCCTAAACAAAACCTAGCTCTATACCTAAACTTAATCCTAATCCTAGACTTAATCCATACCATAATCTAGCCCTAACCCTAGCTCTAAAACTATCCATTACACTAACCATAACCATAACCCTAATGCTAACCCTAACCTGATCGCTTAAAACTGACCCATCTGTTACCTTAAACCTTAACTAAAACCTAAAGTAAACCCTTCCATTACCTTAACTCTAAACCTAACCCTAATGCTAATTCAAGCCCTAACCCCTTAACCTTAATGTAAACCAAGTGCTAACCCTGACCATGACCGTGACACTAATAATAATTCTAGCTCTAAAGCTGACCTTTAACTTAAAACTAACCCTTACACTAGACCTAGCCATAACCTAACCCTAAAACTATCCTTAACCATAACCCTAGACCTTATATTATCCCTAGCTCGAGTCCAAGCCTTAACCCTAGCAGAAAACTTACCCCTCATCCTTGCCCTAATACTAGCCTTAATCCTAAACTGAACCATAACCCTAGGCCTAATCCTATTCTAACCGTCACCCTACCACTAAACCTAGCACTAACCCCTCCCATTCCCCTAAACTTAACCCTAAACACAATGCTAACCCTAACCCTAGCCCAACCATTAGGCTTAAACCTAACACTAACCCTAGTCCTAATCCTAGCCCTAATTTATCTCTAACCCTAACCCTCACCCTAAGCCTACTCCTAAGAATAACCCTAATTCTCACCCTTGACATATCCCTAGTTCTAACCATATTCCTTACCATAATCCTAACACTAGCCCTAACCCTAGATCAAACCTAACTCTAAATCTAACCCTATCCCTAAGCCTAAACTTCACTCTAACACTAGCCCTAACCCTGACACTAATCCAAAATCTAGCCTTAACCCTAGCCTTATCCCTGAAACAAAACTGAGCCATAGCAATAACCGCATCTCTTAACCTAAACCAAAACCTAACGCTACATCTAGAACTAACTTTAGCCCTAATTTTAGTCCTAAACCTAACACTAAAACTAACCCTGACCCTGACACTGACCCTAAATATAACCCTTGCTCCAAACATCACCTATACCCTAACCCTAAAACTGGCACAAATTGTAACACTAGTTCATACATTAGCCATAGCCCTAACCCTAGCCCTAACCAAACCAAAACCTAGCCCTTATTTGAGACTTAACCCTACTTTTAAACCTAACTAAACCAAAACCTACCACTAAACCTTACCCTAACCCTAGCCTGAATCCTAACCATAACCCTAGCCTTATCACTAGCTCTAAACCTATCCATTTCCCTAAACCTAACCATAACCCTAATGGTAATCCTAGGCCTAACCCTAACCTTATTCATTAACCTAAACCTAACCTGAACCCTAAACCTAACCCTATCATTACCCTAACCCTAATGATAATTTGAGCCCTAATCCTAAACTTAACCTAAGCCAAACCCTAACTCTGACCCTTCCTGTAATAATATACCTAGCTCTAACCCTGATCGTACCTCTAAACCTAACCCTTATACTATACCTAGCCATAAACCTAACCCTAAAACCATTCTTAAAGTAACCATAGACCTGATATTTGCCTAGCTGTACTCCTAGACCTAACCTTAACACAAACCATAGCCCTAACCCTAACACTGACCATAACCATAGCCCTAATCCTATCCATAACCCTAGCTCTAAACTTAGCTCTAACTCTATCAATTGCCCTAAACATAGCCATAATTCTAATGCTAACCCTAGGCCTAAATCTAACACTATGCCAAACTGTAACCCTATCCATTATGCTAAACCTAACCTGAACCCTAAACCTAACCCTATCATTACCCTAACCCAAACCCCAATGCTAATTTTAGCCCTAACCCTAAACTCTAACTTAAACAAAACCCTATACATGACCCTGACCCTAATAATACCCCTAGTTCTAAATTTGACCCTTACCCTAAATCTAACCATTACACTAAACATAACCATAAACCTAACCCTAAAACTATCCCTAAACGTAACCCTAGAACTGACATTTTCCCTAACA
>NW_026004674.1:0-2065 GCF_001458135.2 Marmota marmota marmota | reverse complement strand
AATAGTTCGTTTGCAGGAACACTTTGAAGTTTTAGGTTTCACTTCATTATCCCCTATAGGGATACAAGCATTTGGAACTCTAACTGAAACGAGGTTTGTACTAGCTGCATGAAACTTGACTCACTCGGTTAGTTCTCAGTGCACTCTCTATGCTTTTTTACCTGTTGAAGTAGCCCTAAGCAGAGGCAAGGAAAATATACTTTCATTTTAAAGTGTTTGCAGAGCTTCCACAGAACTCTGAGTTTACGGGAATCTCAGCTAATATTTTTTCACGCGATCTTCTTGATATTCGACAGGAGAGATAACTATACAAGTTGTCCTTGGCTGTTCAAATTTCGTGCTTCTAGTTTCAAACGTTCGTTTGCAGGAAAACTTTGAATTTTTAGGTTTCACTTCATTTTCCCCTATAGGGATACATGCATTTGGAACTCTAAATCAAACACGGTTTTTGATGTGTGCTTGTAACTTGAGTCACTCAACTAGTTCTCATTGTACTCTCTATGCCTTGTTCCCTGTTGAAGTAACCCTAAGCAGAGGCAAGGAAAACACACTTTCTTTGGAAAGTATTCACCTAGCTTCCAAAAAACTTAGAGATTACTGAAACCTCAGCAAATATTTTGCCACCTTATCTTGTTGATACTTGTTGGGAAAATGTGTATACCAGTTGCACTTGGTTGCACAAATTTTGTTCTTCTAGGTTGAATCATTCCTTTGCAGGATGACTTTGAATATTTAGGTTTTACTACATTTTCCCCTATAGGGATACATGCTTTTGAAAATGTAAGTCAAACACGGTTTGTGCTACCTGCTTGAAACTTGACTCACTGAATGAATTCTCATTGTGCTCTCTGTGATTTGTTACCGGTTTATGTACCCCTAAGCAGAGCAAAGAAAAATAGACTTTCATTTGAAAGTGTTTGTAGAGCCTCCACAGAACTCAGAGTTTACTGGACTCTCAGCAAATATTTTTTCACCCGATCTTGTTGATCCTTCACAACAAAAATGAGTATATGAGTTGCACTTTTCAGCCCAAATTTCGTAATCTTATGTTGAAGAGTTCCTTTGCAGGAACACTTTGAATTTTTAGGTTTAACTTCTTTTTTCCCTATATGAATACATGCATTTGGAATGCTACATCAAACACAGTTTGTGATACCTGTTTGAAACATGGCTCACTCAATTAGTTCTCAGTGCACTCTCTATGCTTTGTCCCCTGCTGAAGTATCCCCAAGCAGAGGCAAGGAAAATACGCTTTCTTATGTAAGTGTTTGCAGAGCTTCCACAAAACTCCCACGTTTACTGGAATTTCAGCGAATATTTTTTCACTTGATCTTGTTGATACTAGGTAAGAAATATGAGTATACCAGTTGCATTTGGCTGCCAAAATGTCGTTCTTCTAAGTTGAAGCATTTGCTTTCAGGAAGACATTGAATTTTGGGGGTTTCTCTTCATTTTAACCTATAGGAATACAAGCATTTGGAACTCGAAATCAAACACTGTTTGTGCTAGCTGCTTGAAGCTTGACTAACTCAACTAGTTCCTGGTGTGCTCTCGGTGCTTTGTTCCCTGTTAAAGTGGTCCTAAGTGGAGGCGAGGAACATACGCTTTCCTTAGAAAGCAATTACAGAGCTTCAACGGAGCTCCAAGTTAACTGGAATCTCTGCAAATATTTAGTCACCTGATATTGATGATCCTTGTCAGGAAAGATGAGTATACCAGTTGCATTTAGCTCCCCAAATTTCGTTTTTCTAGGTTGAAAAGTTCGTTTGCAGGAACACTTTGAAATTTTAGGTTTCACTTCACTTTTCCTTATAGGGACGTATGCATTTGGAATTATAAATCAAACACGGTTTATGCTAGCTGCTTGAAACTGAAACTCACTCAACTAGTTCTCAGTGCGATCTCTATGCTTTGTTTTCTGTTGAAGGAACCCTAAGCAGGGGCAAGGGAAAGAAACTTTCATTTCAAACATTTGCAGTGATTCCACAGAACTTTGAATTTCCTGGAATCTCAGCAAATATTTTTTCACCCTAACTTGTTGTTACTCGACAGGAAAGATAAGTAT
>NW_026004673.1:0-2065 GCF_001458135.2 Marmota marmota marmota | reverse complement strand
GAGGATAGGAAAGGTAGCAGAATACAACAGTGATTCTGCAATCTGTATTTGGGGTAAAATTGGGAGTTCATAACCAACTTGAATCTAATGTATGAAATATGATATGTCAAGAGCTTTATAATGTTTTGAACAACCAATAAAAAAATTAAAAAAAGAAAAACATCATCAGGAATCTTGGAAAAGATTGAAGTACCTAGAAGGGTCTTAGATCTTGCTCCAATTTTGCTAGGGCTGAGACACTACCTGGGAGACACAAAGGCATCAGTTCAGTTGCAAAGAATATGATAGTCTATTAGATATGTTTCCTCTGAGCATAACTGGAAGGAGTTACAAGTAAATAATCCAGGTACTTGTCATTCCCGTTTCAGTTTATTTCTCTAGCAAAGCTGATATAGCAAAATGAATTATTTTGCATTATAATAAACATGAGTTAAATGTTAACATTTATAACTGACAGGTTGTATATCTATATAGTAAATTGAAAGAAACATAATAGTAACTTTAAATTAATTATCAGAAGCTAGTTCAATTTTTGTAATTTGTGTCAGTTTTAATCACAATTACGTATAAATATTAAAAAAGATAAATTTTACTTAGTTGTTTCAAATCATAGAAGAATAGCAGTTGTACCTATATTGTTGTTTCTAAAGGAGTACACTTAAAGATCTACTATTATTGATAGAAGTTCAAAGTTAATTAAGTTTGATGGTAAATACTAAAAATGCTTATTTCCAGTAATTTTATAACTTGGTTCTTTAAAATCCTGACCATACAAAAAGGCACTTTTACATATTCAATCATACTTAATGACTTACAAATATGTTTATTTTTGGACCCATATCCTCTGCTAATTTACGTATCTAATTTGCTGTATCTAAAACTCTGATTTTGGCAATACTATAAAATATGATGAATATATATTATTTCAACTTGTGAAGTCTAGCTAATACAATGTAAAACAGTGAATAAAGAAACATTTTACAGATGAAATGCATTTATAAAATATACACATTTTTGTGTATTTGTTTGTGTTAGTTTATTTATGCTTTTCTAAAAGTACAAGAATCATAGAGCTTAATTTTGAGTATTCATTAAGTAATATCATAGCACTTCTTTAGTTGCAATCAAAGTATGATGTAGTAAATTCAAGAATGCTGGCCTTTCACTAGGTTGCTAGTTAAATGTATTATTTTATTAATTCATTAGTGAATTTGTTAAAAATCTGATTTTATTCTTTGCAAAATTCAATGTATATTTTTACTTATGATAGGCTGCATTCATTTCTAGATTTGTTACCTGACATTGAAAATTAAAACTGAGGGCTATCTGTGTAGCTTAGAGGTAGAGTACTTGCCTTATGTGCACAAGACTCTGGGCTTCATTCTCAGCTAGACAAAACAGTAAAATGGATAAAAATAAAACTAAAAATACTCACTATACAAAAACGAACAAAAAAGCCTGCCTTTAATAGACACAAGCTATTGTGTTAATCATATCTATCTTCTAGACAAAATACCTGAGAAAATGAGCTTAAAAGGAAGAAAGACTTATTTTGGCTAATGGTATGGCTAAGATATGAGGATATATATATCTATATATCATATTTAACTAAAGTTTTAATATTGCTAATGTTCATGACATATATACTCAGTTTTCCCGTGTCTTCATTATTCAGTATAAGTTACTTGTATTTTTAACAAATTTGTAAGTTATCAAATTTAATGGAATGCAATCTAGAATTTAGACAATCATTTTAATCCCACATCTATAATTTAGATCTGTTTTTATCCTACTATTTCAAGTTTTACTATTTCTCCTTTTCTTTTGAACATTCTTGCCAAAATCTTTTTTCATTAAATTTATTAGTGTATTTACATAATCAGTATTTTGCTAGTTTAATATTTTTATTTTGTTATTTTCTTTTTCTTTAATTCCTGCACTTAAGCATTCTTTGGTTAATATTATGTTTGACTTTTTAACTTTTAATTTGAAATCTTAAATTTTAAATTTTTAACATTTATCTTAACAATAGAAATACAGATATATATATATATATATATATATA
>NW_026004672.1:0-2065 GCF_001458135.2 Marmota marmota marmota | reverse complement strand
AAAAAAAAAAAAAAAAAAAAAAAAAAAGAGAATTTTTCTTTGATTGTTTCATAGAAACTATGTGAAAATACTGGTTATTCTTTAAGTGCTTGATAGAATTCTCCTGGAAAAACCACCTGGGTCTGGGGCTTCCTTGGGGGAGGTGGGGAGTTAAACCTTGAATTCAGGTTCATGAACAGTCATGAGGCTATTTCAACTTGATGGAGGTGGGTAGTCTGTGGATTTCAAGAATTAGTTCCTGTCTTACAAGTTGTCAAATCAGCAGCACAAAGTTGTTTGTATTATTCCCTTATTACTTTAATATCTGCAACGTCCGTAAGAATACCCGTTTCATTCCTGATGCGGGTGACATGCATCTCCCCATCTTGTGCTTCTCGTTGGTTTTACTAGAGGCTTTGGAATTTCATTGAGGTGGTTGCTGTTGTTTTAAGGAAACAGCATCTGTCAGTCCCTCCAGGCTGCTAAAGCAAAATGCCTTAGCCTGGGGGATTATAAAGTTACAGCTCACAGTTCTGGAGGCTGGGAAGCCCGAGATCAAGGTGCCGGCAAATATGGTACCAGGAGCGGGTCCGCCTCTCCCAGAAGGTCCCTGTCTGCGGCCTCCTCACTAGCAGAAGGACAGCCACACTCCCGTCAGCCTGGTTTACAGGGACACTGGCTCTGGGGAGGGTGGAGCCCTCCAAAGCCCCTCCTCTTACCAGGACCACCTGGGCAATAAGTTCTAACTTGTGACATTTGGGGGGGTCACAACCAGACCACAGCAACCACCATCTGGTTTCACTAATTTTCTGGATGGTTCCTCTGTTCTCAAGCCATTGATTTCTGCTCTTGTCTTTATCACTTCCTTCCTTCTCTCTGTATTTTGCACTTTATAGAAAGCCTGATGCCTTCAAAGGCGCTTTCTGAGATGTGCTGCTATTATGGGTTTCTTTGTGGACTTTTTCCCAGGGTGGTTCCTGGGCACCTTTGCCCCACCTTCCCTACGTCTCACAGAGGTGATATACTCCCTGTTAAGAGGTGGGTTTTCGCTGGCACATTCTGAGGTCTACCTCCGTGGATGTCTCTCTAGCTCCTTTCTCCCATGAAGCTTCCATGACAATCCTTTTTATTGTTGGCAGCTGTTTTAGTCAACTTATTTATTTATTTATTTTTGCTGCTGTGACCAAAAGACCTAACAAGAATAATAAGAGGAGGAAAAGTTTACCTGATGCTCACAGTTTCACAGGTCTCAGTCCACCAATGTCCAACTCCATTCCTTCGAGCTGGGGTGAGGCAGCCCATCATGGTGGAATGTGGCAGGGGAAAGCGCTCAGGACCTCACACGAGGAAGCAGGGCATGAATCCACTGATTAGCTGAAGGGTCTCCACCCAATTGCTTCACCTCTACACCCTTTTGCATTGCCTTGCACATAGCTTTTGGGGGACACCTAATATCCAAACCATAACAGCAGCAATTATCCATTTTCTCTTGATTTTTGAGTCACAGGTATCTTCTAGTTGCACCGACATTGGTGATCAAAGGTTTTGTTTCCTTTGAACGGCAGCTAAGGAAAGAAAAGAGGAGAGGGAAGATGCAGTCTCATAGAACTATGTTTTTACAGGAAGTCCACCTTCTGCAACTCTTTAAGAAAGAGCTTGTGAAGGATGTGTCTGTGGCTTCCCCAGGAGGAAGAGACCTTGTTTTAGCATGAACTGAAGTTGCACTTGGACTCTCCAAATTGATGATGCAGTTGAGGATTTCAGAACAACCCTGAAGGTAGATGACAGTATGCAAATTACAAGATTAGTAATCTGAGATATACAGTTTAAGAACCAGCATCAGGGCACCTTGGTTATGAGTTGGAAAACAGGAATAAAATCAATTTGTTTAACTCCAAGGCAAGTTGCAGTTTACTACACCACAGCAATCCTGAGTCAAAAAGGTAATTTTCTTCTTGGGATGGTTCTAGAAGCTGTCTGTTATAGGAAGCAGGTAAATAACACCTGTTCTGTTGATCCTGAAGAATCAACAATATCTCAGTAACAAATATACTAATTGGAAAGTGATTTTAGAAGTTACTGAACA
>NW_026004671.1:0-2065 GCF_001458135.2 Marmota marmota marmota | reverse complement strand
TTTGTGTGTGTGTGTGTGTGTGTGTGTACACACACACACACACACATAAATCCTTTTTGGAGTCAAATAGAATAAAAACAGCAAAATAGAGAATAAGGGAAGAATGGGGGAAAGAAGAACAAAAAGGACAGGGGGCGGTGGGCAGGGCAGAATTGACTCTATTTCATCAGCTAAAAGATGGAAAGAAAGACCAACTCTACAGCTCGCTGGGCGCCCAGGCCACTCCTGACTCGGCAGTGTTGGGCTCTGGAGCTATGTCAGAGGGGTGACCATTACCGCAGGTATCTGCTGTATGTGCTCGAAGCAGCTGTGGTCCTCCATGTGCGGAAAACTGTTGAGCAGGATCTGGTAATGGGAGGATTCGTTCCACAGTGTGAAGCTCACCCGCAGCTGGTGGGCCTCCAGGGTTTCCACGGTGATGTTGGGGTCCCACAGGCTGCCTGTCAGGGGCGCAGATGTGGGCTGGGAGTGAGAAGGGGTGTGCACGCCCATGTATGTGCACGTGCATGTGTCTGCATTGGGTACAGTTCTCCCAGGCCAGCCAGTTACCTGAGCTCACACATGGCGTGGTTATCTTCATCCTGAAGTCCTCACAATCTGCCAACCCAGAAAGAGAAACAATTAAGCCTCTGCCTCAGGAAGTCTGTTCTTCCAGACTCTGGGCAACAGCAGCCAAAATCATGTTCCTTGGGAAGACTGTTCAAAGACGGTCCCTTTATAGCAAGCTCCAGGACTGGACTGCTGCCACTGGCCAAAGATCCAGTGTATTGGCAGTGACCTGTCCATCTCAGCCCTTCTCTCTCAGAGAACCTTCCTGATTCTAGTATATGCCTCCTGAGCTCACTTTGGGTAGCCACAGTCTTGCTCCTTCTAGTTCCTTTTCTCCCCACCCAGAGCTTCCTGGCCCACAGATGCCTCTGCCTTTTTATAGGCTAAGAAGTACTTTGGTCCCCACAGAAGATTCTCAAGCTTTTGTGGATATCATCATCACTAGTTCCTCATTCAGCAGATCTGTGTGGGTGCTGAGAATCTGCATTTCTAACAAGTTCCCAGACAATCTGTTGATGCTGCTGGTCCATAGATCACACTGAGGATCACTGCCCAACAGTGATATTCTTGGTCCCTTGTTATGGTTTAGATATGAGGTGTCCCCTAAAAGTCATGTGTGAGACAATGCAAGAAGATTTAGAGGTAAACTGTTGGGCTATGAGAGCCTTAACCCAATCAGTGAATCAATCCTCCCCAAAGGGATTAACTGGGTGGGAACCAAAAGCAGGTTGTGGCTGGAGGAGGTGGAGCACTGGGAACGTGGGGCGCTGAGGACGTGCCTTTGCAGTTTATATTTTGTCATGAGAAGAGCTCTGCTTCCTGGGCACTGAGTGTTTAGCTGCTTTATTTTGCCACACTCTTCTGCCATGATGTCCTGCTTTATCTCAGGCCCTGAGGAACAGGCAGCCACCTATGGACAGTACACTGAAACTGTGAGTCCAAAAATAAAATTTTCTTCCTCTAAATTATTCTTGTCAGGTCCTATAGCAGAAAAAAAGCTGACTAAAGCATCGTCTTCTCCAATCTCCTTGATTGTAATGCTTTTACTTTGGCTTAAAAAGACACGTGGCAAGTTTGAACTACCTTAGAGGGACAGGATGAGTCAGTCTACTTTAGGAACAGGAGGCAGGGTGGGGAGATTTGTTCATTCAACAAAGACCTATTGCGTCTACTACAAGCCCTGCACTATCCTGGGCACTGGGCACTGAACATACACACTGTGGTAGGTAAGACAAAGTCCCTGCCCTCTGGAGATGACACTGAAGAAGAAAAGCCCACTAAGAGCAAACCAAGAGCATGTATGAGAACAATGTCAGAAAACAGTGACTATCATTGATTCACTGGGGTATGTGTGTGTGTTTGTAAAAAGAGGGTCATCACCACTTTCAAGCATTTTCTGGGCTGGGGGAGGAGTGCGGTGGGCTGTGCTTGCCTAGCACACCCAGGGCCCTGGCTTAGATCCTTAGCATTAAAAAAACCCAAGCATTTCCTGACCAGGCAATTTATGAGGTTCTGG
>NW_026004670.1:0-7223 GCF_001458135.2 Marmota marmota marmota | reverse complement strand
CATTATAACAATGCAAAAAATTCAGTCAAAAACATTTCAGTACTTGTCCAAATAATTGTCTGGCTAATTTATACTCTGATTTGTTTTTGTTTTTGACTTCCCCTTTTAGAATCCATCAGTTTGACTGGACAAACATAATCTCTAAGTTTTCATGTTCAATTCAGAAACTGATCTCAGCAATGACATAGTTTTCCTTTCCAGAGAGCACAGATAACACTAATATTCATGTTTGAATTGACAAGTTAAAGGAACATAGGCAATATTTATTATGATTACAAGCTTGCTATTTAAAGTTTCAAATCTTTTCCAAGCATTTGTTTCTTCTTACCTCTCTCTAAATTTTTATTGTGGATCCCTGAGTTTAATATGTAAATTAATAGAATTCTAAAAAATCACTTAGCACACAGAGTCAATGTGGATTACATTAGATTGTTTTCTCATGTATCAAATGCATAATGTCCAGCTAAGTTCTGATCCCCCAATCCACAGGGTTGAGAGTAAAACATAAAGAATTATCATATTTGTGTCATTCGAGCTGAAAACTTGAAGACTCTTATTTGGATCTTTCATTGTGTTTGCTGGTTTGGAAGTGAATTGGCATATGAAAAGGCCTTACCAATTTGCCATTGGATGATTAAATTATTGCTTAGCACCAGAATAAAATTCAATATTATTGACATTCTTTGAGAGTACTGATTATGATGCAAGTATTAAATGAGATATGAACACCTTAAAATTGTAATTGCGATAAGTATGAAATGTTTTGGAGTGGGCTTGCCAACACTTCCGTTTTTGGTCCAAGGCTTAGGTGGTTGCATATTTTAGTGTTTATTTGAAGCAGTACTATTTTTAGAATTGAAACATAGACATTTATACCCTCTTATATATTAGCTAGTGGACATGAAATGATTATGAAGAAAAGGGAGTAATGGCATGTATAAAACCAACATAGGTTATAAATTTTCTGAGTTAGGAAAAGTCACAACCTAAAGATGTGTTGTTTATGTATGATTCATTTGTTTATTTAGTTTTTGTTTATTTGTTGACAGCCTGGGGATCAAACCCAGAGCCCCATGCATGCTAGGTAAATACTTTACCACTGAGCTATCCTCCCAGCCTCTTAGTATGATTTAGAAAGCAAAATTTAGAGAACAAAATTTCAAAAGATAACAAAATCCAGAGGAAGAAATATTTGTACATATGTATATATGTTTACATATAATATGTTTATATATGTTTTGAAAATATATATGCATGCACACAGTTCCATTTCAGTTTAGTTTCATAGTGTCATTAATGCTTATGTTTGAAGCTACTTTAAGATAGTTTATAATGCATCATTTATACATACATAGTTTATAATACATAGTTTATAATAACTTCCTCAATGTCAATGTCAATTATAATGCAGGATGCTTCAAATAGTGTAACATAAAAGAGATCATTATTTCTAGAAAGTTTTTGATGGTGTATACCTACTAACTTTTCCGTTAGTATTTTGGGGTGATAATGTAACGCTGCCCTCCTTCAGCCAGTTGGATTCTTAGCCTATCCTATCCCTGAAAAAATAACTGTCAGTGACATCAGCTCATTGTTGTTATTTTATTAATTTTATTGTTTTTGTTAACAAGTGCATAGTAGCAGGAAGTGGAAATTACAGTGTTAATTTTTAATTTTATGTATAATTCATTAAAATTTTCAAATTGTAATGACTTTTATATACTCATTTATGAAAGTAGAGCAAACATTGATTTATTGACTTATTGCCAGATCATATTTATGTAGGATAAAAAATATTCTAGATGTCAATTAACAAATAAATACAACTAAAAATCACTTGACCAAATGTGTATATATCAGTACTCCTATTACTCTCTACTACAGATTTTGTTGTACAGATGAACTAAAAGACTTTCTGTGCAGTAGATTTGCATTGCAAGCAATAATACTATGGCAGCAGAGATGCTGTTTTCCTATAGATGTCTTCATGAGAAGACATCCAAGTATTGCCTTATTTCCCTGTTCATAGATAGCTAGAAATTTGCTTTACAAGATTCTGTACATTAAGAAATGTTAAAAATCATTGCTAAATGATTGGACATTAAAAACATTGCTAAAAACCAGAATGACACTTAAACCCTAATTCCCAGAATGTAAATATATCAATATCTGGTATTAGAGAAATGTATGAGGATATAACTAAAACTACATAAACTTGTGAATATATTTACTCTCAGCCTTATAAAAAATGAGCATAGTGGCGTGGTTCCCTATATATATTAGCTAGTATGGAAGCTTCAGGCTATACCTGGAGCTCAGTTCAGAAGAATTTATAAGCTAAAAATTTAGACCTTAGTTCTTTAATTATGCCATTGTTCAAGCATGAATAAGATGCCTAAAAAAAAATTCATAGAAGAGGGAATGCTCAAGAGTTCACAGTACATAAATGAGGGTCAGGGCTGCTGTGTGCCAGCCTTGTCCTGCTGCTTGTGGCTCTCTCCACTTTCATCCATAACATTCATAAACAAAACTTAATCAGTGCTTGCATGTAGAACATGCAGCATCTCTGGATAGAAGTTGCCAGTAACATCCCCTTCAGCTAAGTACAAATATGCATTACCAATTATTATTTTTAAAATAATAATAACAAAATGGCTGCTCCAGATGGAGTAGAAATCAATTCCTAAAATACTATCTTGGAGAATATTTAACCTGAAATACAAGGCTTATATAAAATAATTTCATTGCTAGTCAGTGTACGAGATAACAGAGTCATTATTAACTACACTGAATAGGAATGTATTTATGTAATTCTTTGTAGTTTCCAACATCTCTTCATTTACATCAACTCTGTCACATCTCTCAGCATCACATATATTATCCCTTAGAACTTATCCATCTGGGCAGCCTAAATCGCCTCCCTTGTTTCCTCAGCTTCTGAAACTGATTCCACAAGCCACAAGCGAAAATCCATCTCATAACTTTCCAGGCTCAACTTATATGTACATTTCGAGTGGGGATTTACTTCTGAGGAAATGTATTTTCCTACCAGATAGGTGGAAGGCAGCCATCCATGGGACACGGGGCTCACCTAACAGGGTCAGTGGACCCTGGCTAGTACTAGGCACAGGGCCAGGAAAGAGCTCTGTCTCTCGAAAGTTGGCCACATGGTTGTAAAGCTAACGACTTTTGCAATGAATCAATAATGCTTGTTTGTCATCTAAATAGTGCCCCCTTTTAGCCTTTACCATAAAGATAGAACAAAAACTTACACCCAAAATTACATCATCTGTGGCACCCGGAAGGAGGACTCACACCATCTCCTTCCAAGTTGGTCTCAGTCATCTGCATCTGGCGGGACAGCCAAAGATCCCTGTGGAAATGAGTACTTGCTTGTTAAGCGAGTTCTGTCGGTTTGCTTGTTTATTTTCAACCTTACATTAAGTGAAAGCTGATGACCTATTCCATCCAGTGCACCTCCTGCTGAATAAAGCGTGTCAAATGGAGAAATTAACCAGGACACACCAAATAACCCATCTTTTTCTTTTCTTTTCCCATAATTTCTTTTTTTTTAAATAACCTGGGTTTTTTTGTTTGTTTGTTTTTGTTTTTGTTTTTGTTTTAGCCAAGCATGGTAGCAGCTTGGGAGGCTGAGGCAGGAAGATCATGAATTCAAAGCCAGCCTCAGCAACTTAGTGAGGCCCAAAGCAATTTAGTGACACTCTGTCTCTAAATAAAACATAAAAATGGGCTGGGGATATGGCTCAGTGGTTGAGCACCCCTGGGTTCAATCCCCAGTGCCAATAAATAAATAAATAGTCTGCTTTCCCTTCTAGTTTTTATAATTTGTGCTATTTTATAATAATGGTACCTACAACATAAAGTTGCCCTAAAGATGAAATCATTTAATATACATAAATCACTTAGTGCAGTGGCTAGCATGTAGTGAATTCTCAAAAATATTAAGTAATATCATTATAATATTATTATATAGTGCTGCTTTAGGAAAGTATACAAACTGGGTGAGTTAAAATGATAGAATTTGATTGTCTTATAGTTCTGGGGGGTAGAAATCTAAATCAAGGGGTGGGAGGACCATGCTTCCTCCTCATCCTCTAGGGAAGCATACTTCCTGTTCCTGGCTTCTGGTAGCCTGCAGCATTTCATAGCTTATAGATGCATCAATCCACACCTCTGTCTTCTCATGGTGTTCCTATCGTCTCTGTCTTAACATTGCCCTCTTCTTATAAGAACACTTGTCATATGGGATTAGAGGACCACCTACTCCAGTATGACTTCAGTTAAACTCTAATTGCATCTTCAATTATCCCATTTTCAAATAAGTCACATTCTAAGATACTGGGGTTTAGGATCAACAGTTCTTTCCTGGGAGAACACAACTAAGTGCACAACAATATCGCACATGTAAACTAGCAATCCAAAAGCAGAACTTGTCTTTTTGCTATATACAGCCTTACCCTTGTCAGCCACTCTCATCTCAGAGGACAGCAGCACCCTCCAATTCAATGCCTGTGTCAGAAATCAAAGTCTCCTCTCTCTATTCTTCCTCCTTTGATGCCACCTTCTTCCTATCAATCACCATGTACTTTGGGGACTTCCTTATTCACATCTTTTAGTTCTCATCTCTGCATGTTCATTGAGAATACCTGTTCCTGAACCACTCAGGCTTCTTAACTAATCATCTAGCTGTGCCTTCTCACATACTCTCCAGAATGCAGTCAATGATAACACTAAAGATCAAGTCAGATCATGTCAAGGACCTAATAGCAATATTTACTAGCTTCTAATGGTCCCCAAGACTAAGTACCAAATGTACATCCATTTCATCATCTGGAATCTGCTCATCCTTCTAGTTTGCTCTCTCTCCACTGTGTCACTCCAATTTTCCAGTTGTAATTTACGACTTGGATTTCCTCTACCATTAGCTCCTTCCTCTCTCTTTCTGGACTTTGCCTACCTCTTCAATTTTGGTGTCATACTTTTTGCTCTTTCCTTTTTTCTGGCCAATTTTTATGCCTTCCGAGATAAGGTTAGAGATCAGATCCTCACCTGTATGTTCCTTAACTAACTTCCCTTAATCCCCAGCAAGGCAGATCAATGCTTATTCCAGGCCATTAACTGCTTATACTTTGGGAATACAATGATGAACAAGAAAGATGTTTTCCTTTTACTACAAACTTTGGATCCAGTGAGTAAGTTGTTCTGTTAAGTAAGCAGTCAAAATACAGTCCAACAATGGCCTTGATAAGGTTGACAAGAGTTCTGTGATCACAGAGAGTCAGGTGTGAAAATCTGGAGAGGTGAAGGATGAACTGAATTGTCAAGGTAAAGAGTATCAGGTGCAGAGTTTCATGAAAGGAACATGGCATGTTTGGTCACCCCACTGAGAATTCTGCACAACAAAGGGAAAGAGGCAGATAGAAGAAAGTGAAATAGTTGTAAAGGCATTTAATTTATGTTGATTTTCAGAAAATATCATTCAATAACAGAATGACTTGTGGATCTATATTTTAGAAATGTCAGTGGGGCAATTAATGTAGAAATTGGATTGAATCGGGACAGTATTGCAGCAAGGATGCCAGTTACTATCCAGTGAGAGGAAAAGGAGGCCTGGCTTAACCCATTGACAATGTGACAGTTGAGAGAGTGGGCAGCTTGGATGAATAACTGGGAGGAAGACAAAGAAAATTTGGTGATTGTGGTAGGAAAGGCTCAACACTGATTTTGAGATTTCTGCATCAGCGGCACTTTGGTGACATTCCCTGAAAGAAATTTCTACAAAATTTAAATTAGAGATGTGGAAAGAAGAGGTGATGCAATTTTCAATATGAGGTAGGCACCTGTCAAGTGTCCAGAAGAATGTGTGCAGGAGAGTGTTTACAGAAGGCAGCTGGTTTATGGGCCTATTGCTCAAGGAAATCTTGACTGAAGATACTAATATATCTTGTTATTTGTTCTACCATATAGGTTACCATCATGAGTTGCATACTAAGAATCACCTAAGGATGGTTAAAAAAATAGAAAAAGAAAGAAAACTATGCATACTCCTCATTCCCAAAACTTCTGATTTAATTAGTCCTAGGCATAATTATTTTTAAAACTACTCCAGGGAATTCTAAAATGGAGCCAGACTTTGAAACAACTACTAGAAAAACAAACACATACAAATAAATTTCACTATCCTTGGTATTGGGATAAAATAGTTCGAGACAATTTGGTGCAAAGCTTCTGTAATCATTAATTTTATGTGTTAACTTGACTGGGCTAAAAGATACCCAGATAGCTGATAAAACATTCTTTCTGTGAAGATGTTTCTAGAAGAGATGAGCATCTGAATTGAAATTGATAGTCTGAGTAAATATTATCCTTACTAATGTTTGAGGGCATCATCCAATGCACTACAGGACTGAATTGGTTGAGAAAAGAAAGGAAAAAGTTTGCTCCCAAAATGTAGGCTCTCTCTCTCTCTCTCTTTTTTTTTTAATTTTTATTGTTGGTTGTTCAAAACATTACATAGTTCTTGGCATATCATATTTCACATTTTGATTCAAGTGGGTTATGAACTCCCATTTTTACCCCGTATACAGATTGCAGAATCACATCGGTTACACATCCACTGATTTACATATTGCCATACTAGTGTCTGTTGTATTCTGCTGCCTTTCCTATCCTCTAGTATCCCCCCTTCCCTCCCCTCCCCTCCCCTCTTCTCTCTCTACCACATCTACTGTAATTCATTCCTCCTCCTTGTTTTTTTTTCCCTTTCCCCTCACTTCCTCTTGTATCTAATTTTGTATAACCCTGAGGGTCTCCTTCCATTTCCATGCAATTTCCCTTCTCTCTCCCTTTCCCTCCCACCTCTCATCCCTGTTAAATGTTAGTCTTCTTCTCCTGCTCTTCGTCCCTACTCTGTTCTTAGTTACTCTCCTTATATCAAAGAAGACATTTGGCATTTGTTTTTTAGGGATTGGCTAGGTTCACTTAGCATAATCTGCTCTAATGCCATCCATTTCCCTGCAAATTCTATGATTTTGTCATTTTTTAATGCAGAGTAATACTCCATTGTGTATAAATGCCACATTTTTTTTATCCATTCGTCTATTGAAGGGCATCTAGGTTGGTTCCACAGTCTTGCTATTGTGAACTCTGCTGCTATGAACATCGATGTAGCAGTGTCCCTGTAGTATGCTCTTTTTAGGTTT
>NW_026004669.1:0-2065 GCF_001458135.2 Marmota marmota marmota | reverse complement strand
AAAAAAAAACGTGTTTGTGTCTGTTGTGTGGTCATTTTGCACAGCCCAGTCAGCCCAGTTTACCTGGAGTGACCCCTGAGCCTTTTAGTCGCTAACAGAAACCCAGCACAACTGGGCTTTGCCTTGTCTACGTTGGAAAGCACTAGTGTCCACCCTCTGTGCGGAGCCGGTGTGTGCCACACAGGGCGCTGGAGAGGAGATCTGCACACACAGTACAGCTATGTGACACGCATGCACATCAGTCAACATGTGTGCACACTCAGAAGCATGTGCACATGGTGCAAAGGCGATGCACATGCAGAAACGTGTGTGCAGACCCACGTGCACACACACGCAGACACACTACTCCCACACCCCTGGCAGTATCACCCCTCTGGCCTGCACCTGACTGCACACGGGGCTTATGTGGCTGTCTGGACAGCCGTAAGGTCTGAAGACCGGTGGGTCCATCCGGCTCCTGACAACAGACTGAGGCTCAGGACTGGTCCATCTTGCTCCTTACTGCAGCCAGTGTGGGCCCTTGTTCTGGCCTGGTCCCCTCCTGCTCCCAGAATGGCTGCTGCAGCTCCAGGCATCACCTAACAGAGGACAAGACAGGGGGGATGTTCAAGCTGTTTCCCAGTGAATCTGCTTCTCAGGGGCACCCTTCCCATGTGATCCCTGAAAAATCTCCTCAAAACTCCCTGGTCTGAAGAGCACAGAAACAAACTCTGGCCCCGGGCCCATATACTGAATCCAGCTCTGGCCTGTGTTTCTGTACCCGGCGAAGTGAGGACGTTAGAACAGCCTTGTGAGCTGTAGTTCTCACGCCCACGATGCCCGCTCACAGGTCAGCGTGTTCCCAGAGCTGTCCATCATGACCACGCACGGTCAGTTGTAGGGCATTTCCGCCTCTGCACGGAGAAACTCGCGCACCCTCAGCGGTCAGTCCCCAGCGCCGGCAGCCAGAAGTCCACTTTCCTGCCTGTGGCCCTGCCTGTTGGGGACCTCTCATGTGCCTGGAGCCACAGCTGTGGCCGGTGCGAGCGCTGCTCTGGCTGGACAAGTGCTCCGGGTCCCCCAGCACTGAGGTGTATCCGAGCTCGGTTCTGCACGCGGTTGGACGTCCTCGGGGACGGCTGCAGGTGCGCAGGCGCCGGAGGCCTCCGTCCGCACCTTTCGGTGGCCGTGACCGGCGCGTCCTGTTTCTACACCCGCTTGCGATTCCCTCGGGTGGGTCGTGACTTCGACCAACAGGCCGGCCCTCTCCAAAGTGGCCGCGCCTTTCGCCTTCCCACCAGCACAGGAGGGCTCCCATTTCTCCCTTGTCGCCATCAGTCCTCTGATTACAGCCACCTTGGTGGGTGACAAGTGGCCTTTCACGCCCCCCCCCCACCGCACCTGTCTATCACGTGTCTCGGGGACACTCTCTGCACTTTCTAAAATGAGATGCAGAGATAAGCTTAGTGCACTGGGCCTGCAATTTAAACCCCATTAAATCTACGTCTCTGTGCAGTCCTAATCACGATATAAAGGAGAAATAAAGGCAGATTATGCGGTGACAGTGCACCGTGAGGCTCAACCTGTCCACACTTGACCTGGATACTGCCAGGCGTGATTAAGTAATCAGACGTTTCCTAACTCATTCTTCACCTCAGATTTAAGAGGAGATTGTAGGCAACGTGCAACCCAACGCAGCCTTTATGCTGAACGATCCAAAACAGGGCAGGTCATGAGAATCACCTGGGGACAGCAACGTGGCGCGTTTACTGCGGTTCAAAACTCTCAGCCTCTTTCCAAAATGGTCAAAAAATCTAAAACCCCGGGAAGGTGCCAAGGGAAAGTGCGACGACCAGCCTGGAGTCGCACGGAAGGGGCTCCCGCAGGGGCTCCGAGGGGCGGGTCATTTTTGCGCGGGGACAGAGGTGTCAGCCTGCACGGCCGCCACCCACTGTGTGCGGGACACACGGCACCACCCCAGGAACGCGCCGTCATTGGAGGGTTAAAGAAAGCGTCAGAACACAGCTGGGGCGTACCTCCCAAAAGCAGCACACGGATCCCGGGGATGAGCAGGACGTCCCCAGCC
>NW_026004668.1:0-2066 GCF_001458135.2 Marmota marmota marmota | reverse complement strand
AAGTGATAGCTCACAAGAGAAAGTGACAGATTGGCTCTCTGAAACAAGAGAAAGGAGCTAGCTTGCAATGGTGGAGTTTAGATATGTTCATGGGCTTTAGGTGTGCTTCGACCTGTGCGGGCAACCTATGAGTTAAGTCAGGACCTGATTATTGATATGCCTGGCACTGTTTCAGGATTGATAAATGAAGCACATTTGGTATAGGCAGTTAGAGAGACTTCAGGTTAGAGGGCTGTCAGGCTGTGAGCCATGGCCCAGGAGTGCATTTGCCCTTTGTCCCTAACTAGCTCACCCTGATGTGAACTGAAAAAGGGACCATCTTCGATCAAATACAGCTGATGTACAGGAAAAGAATCTGAAGTTAATCCACAGAGCAAATGAGAAAAAGATAGTAAGGGAGGCACAAAAAGAAAAAAAAAAAATTGTCTTTGGTTTCCGCCACTTGATAGTTCCCGGATTTACTACGATCTAAGCACTGACTGCCCTTTCTGCCATAAACAGATTAAGTTAATTCTCTGCTTCATATTAAGTTTTGACCAAAAACATCTATAAAAGTCAAATACAAGCTAGGCCTGGTGGCAAACACCTGTAATCCCAGTGGCTTCAGAGACTGAGGGAGGAAGATCACAAGTTCAGCAACTTAGTGAGACCCTGTCTTAAAGTAAAAAGGGGTGGGGACATGGCTCAGTGGTTAAGCACCCCTGGATTCAATTCCGGAGACCAAAAAAAAAAAAAAAAAAATTAAATACAAATCCTGAAAAGTGTTCACTATCCCTTCTGCCCCCCACTTAAAAAAAAAAAAAAAAAAGTTGGAGGAAAAGTTACATCCGTTACTATTACTACACAAAAGTTAAGACAACAATGCAGATAAAAATAAATTTAACTTCAAAGTTCAGTCTTCTCAACCCATCCAAAGCCTAGCATGTTTACAGAGGTGAGGTGACGCCTGCCACAGGTGTTTAAAGTGCCACAGCTGAAGCACTGAGCAACTAAAACCCTTAGACTTATGAACTAGGAACATCCTTTATTATGTTGAAATTATATGGGTCATAACATACACTAACATACTTTTCTCTTCAATGGAAAACAATTCTTTTTGAAACAGGAGGGAAAATGATATTGTACTTTGCTGATGTTCCACTAAACTACCAGGTAACCAGACCACATCTTTCTCTGACTCCATCCCCAAAATAATAAACATATAAAAGTGAATCTTGCCGGATTCGTAACCAGACTACATCTTTTCCCCACGCCATCCCCCAAACAATAATAAACATACAAAAGTGAATCTTGCCGAATTCGATAAAGTAACTCTGATAACACACGTATGTTTCACGCAAACTAGGTCGCAGTTCATCTTAGTTCACACTCATCTTTACTTAGAAATCTTGACTTTTAAAAAATGTAGTTCAATCTGCAAACATCCCATATATTGCCAATAACTCAGGGATCCATCCAGTTTTGTTTAAGTTACAGATTCTCTAAAGGTTATCAATCTGGTGGGGAAAAAAAAATCATCTTTTTCCACTTAACCCCAAACAACTCCATTTCAAACCCTTACTATACAGAGGTATCAACAATAAACTTATGACTTTATTCTAGGGCTAAGAAAAATTATTTCTTTTCAAGAGCAGAAGGAGTGCATAGACCAAACAAATGGACTTTGCAGATTTCTTAACCACCGCACTAATATCAAGGTTTAAGGTCGATCACGAATGCAGTGTTCCCAAAAGACCACGCTTCTCTCCAATACATGGGAAGCACGGGTGGGAGGAAGAGGCCTTTTCTCGTGACAGATCTGACTAATCGGTAGCTTCAATCATAAAAGCAGGAGAGAAAAATTCCTAAACGCCAACTTCACGTCGCAGAAAACGGTCCTCCAACAACTGAGTATCAAGTATGAGGGCTTCTGAATCGCCACGGACACCTTCAGCTCTTGCCAAGGTGGGGACCAAAAGCTGCGGCCCTACAGGCTCAGGGGTCGGTCCACGTGCCTCCCGAGGGTACCCGGCCCCCGCGCCAGGTGTGCGGTCCTCCGCCCTCGGCCCAGGCCAGCCGCCCGCGTC
>NW_026004667.1:0-2066 GCF_001458135.2 Marmota marmota marmota | reverse complement strand
ATATATATATATATATATATATATATATATATATATATATATATATATATATATATCTGTATCTGTTAAGTCTAAATTATTAATTTTATAATTTAGTTCTATAGCTTTTTTGTTTGGAAGATCTATCCTGTGATAAAAGAGGCATGGTAAAGTCACCTAGTATTATTGTGTTGTGGTTTATTGGACACTTGAAATTGAGAAGAGTTTTTTTGGTGTATGTTGATGCTCCATTGATTGAGGCATAATTTTTTATGATTGTTATATCTTGTTGGTTTATAATTCACTCAAATCATAAGAAATAGCATTCTTGTTCCCTTATTAACTTTGATTTGCAGTTCACTTTATCTAATATGAAACCCCTGCTTGTTTATAAGATACATGTGAAAAATACAGTTTTTTTAAACCATTCTTTTACCTTCAGTCTGTGGATGCCTTTGCCTATGGGGTAAATCTTTTGGAGACATCATATTGTTGGGTCTTGTTTTTTAATACATTTTTCCAGTCTACATCTTTTGATTGGTGAATTTAGGCCATTTACATTCAAAGTGATTATTGAAAATGATTATTAAATGTCATTTTGATTTATTTCTGGGTTTTAATTTGAATTAATTAATCTTTTGATTGACTATTAAGTCAATCTTTTGATTGACTATTCTTCAAGTATATTTCCTCCCTGTGCTGGTTTTTAATTTTCATTTTCATTTCCATTTCTTCTTCATGAAATATGATATCGAGTTTGTTTTGTAGTGCAGTCTTTACAATTGTGAATTCTTTTAACTTTTTTTTATTGTGGAAAGTTTTTATTTCATCATCAAACCTGAAGCCTAATTTTTCTGGATATTGTATTCTTGGTTGACATCCATTTTCTGTGGGGACTTGATATATATTATTCCAAGACCTCTTTGCTTTTAGGGTCTGGGCTGAGAATTCAGTTGAGATCTGAATTGCTTTCCCACTTAATGTGACCTGTCATTTTTCCCTAGTGGGCTTTAAAATTTTTATTCTTTAAAATTTTCTATTCTGTATGTTAGTCATTTTCAAACGAGGTACCTTCTGTAGGTCTGTTGTAATATTATATATTTGGAGTCCTATGAACTTCCCGATTTGATTTTCCATTTATTCTTAAGATTTGGGAAATTTTCTGATATTATTTTATTGAAAAGATTCTTCATTTCTTTGATTTGTATCTCCAAGCCTTCATCTAGCCCAATATGGTCTTTTCATGTTTATCTCATATTTTTTGAAATTTCTGTTCATGTTCTCTTAACAGCTTTTTACCATGGTCAACTTTATTTTCCAGATTAAATATTTTGTCTTCATTGCTTGAAACTCTACTTTCCAAGTCATCTATTCTGCTGATAATGCTTTCCATTGAGTTTTTAACTTACTTTATTTATTCCTTCATTTTGAATAGTTCTGATGAATAATTTTTCAGGATCTCTATCTTCTTATTGAAGTGATATTTCACTTTTTGGATTTTCTCTTTGATTTTACTCCTTACACCATTCTTTACCTCAGAACTCTGTTTAACTATGAACTTTCTACATTCATTCTCTGACATGTATTCCTCTGTTGTATCATTGGATTCCATTAGTGAGGTATTTTGATTTATTTGAGATGGTTATTCCCTTACTTTTTCATGTTGTTTGTATTTTTACTGATTTGTCAGTAAGAATCTGAGGTGGCAGAACTTCTATCCTATCAATTTACAGTGTTTCTGAAGATTTCTAGTATCTCACATTTTAGGGGGAAACAAATAACAACCATGACCATGGGAGACACACAGTGTGCTATCATATGAAAAAAATGTACAGCTCACCAATTGGATCAGCTAGTCAATGTCCCTAATCACCATCCTCCTTGCTTCGAGCATGCCTTAGTGCCACTGGAAATGTGGGCTATCTTAGTCTCCCACTTCAACCTGCCTGTGATAAATCTGCAATGGCTTCCACTGGAGCTGTTGGTGGATTTTTCTTTTATTATTTTATTGTATCTAATCTTCTGAGTCCTTAGGCCATTCCAAATAGGATTATTATCTCCTCCTCCTCCTCCTCCTCCTCCTCCTC
>NW_026004666.1:0-2066 GCF_001458135.2 Marmota marmota marmota | reverse complement strand
TGTAGCAGAGCAATATACCTTTTTCTTTTTCTCAAAACCTCTATATTGGATTGGCATCAGGGACAAGGACCAAGCTTTCCATAACAAGACGGCAAATAAATGGCTGTAACATTGCTGGGCTGTCAGGAAGGACCATCCCAAGCTACAGTTACCCACTGTGACCCAGCCAGGCGCTATGGAATGCTTCCCGCTACAGAACCCAGACACGCACCCCCACGTCTAATCCTGAGAGCAGCCACACCCCAGATATGTGCAATCACCATTTCATCTCTTTTTGTCCATGTAAGCTCCATGGCACAGACAGGTTAATAATGTTCCTATGTCACACAGCCAGGGGTGGCAGAGCTAGGATTCTAGCAGTTAGAAGCCAGACTGTACCCTCCTGTCCCAGAGTCCAGACCCTCTCACAGAGGGTCCAGGATTTAGGTGGAAGAGGGAAGAGGTTTGAAAGCTGGCCACTTGCAGGTCCAGGCCTGTCAACTCAGGGACCCCAGAAGGTCAAGTTCATCTTATTAAGTACCTGGGGAGCAGGGGCCTCATGCAGGAAGGCCACAGGCTGTGCCCTCATTTGGGGATGGAGTCTTCAGTGACCCAGGGTGCCTGGCTCCTGGCCCCACCTTATTCCCTGGGAGCCCCCAGACTTTGCTAGAACAGAGACCTCACAGAGAATGTTGGGGCTGAGGCGGCCCAGGGCAGTGCTGGCGCAGGCCTATGTCATAGTTCTGAGCTCCTGAACCTTGCCCAGCGCTGACTCAGCTTCCTGACTTCCCCTTCCCTTTCCTCGGGCAACCCCATGAACCAAGTACCCTTCTTCCAGCAGCTGGAGGCCAACAAGATCCCCGGAGACGCCCACATCCCCAGGACCTGCGAATAGGTTGTCTATGTGACAAAGGACTTTGAGGAAGGAGTTAAGTCAAGGATCTTGAGGTGGGAGATTATCCTGGACTGTCCTCCTGGGCCTGATGTCACAAGAGCGAGTCTAGATGGCTCCAGAGGCAGGAGGTGATTCGACAAAGGAGGCAGAGGGACACTAAGAGATTGGAGGTGCTGGGCACCCAGCTCTGCGGACCAGATGGAGGCTGGGGGCTTCTGAAAGCTGCTCCCAGCCAGGGGGTACATTCTTCCCTGGAGCTCCAGCAGGGGCCCAGCCCTGCCCCACCACCGGAGGACTTTTGACCTCAAGCATCCCAGACAATAGGTTTGTCCTCTTTTGAGCTACAACCCTGTGACGTGACAGACCCCACTCCACACCTGCCTTGCCAAAACCAGGGCAGATGCTCAGCTTCGGGAAGTTGGGAAAGCATGGGTAGAGGCCCTGGGCCCTGGGGCCCTCCTGCACCCCCATATATCCCCTAGCATGAGGTCTGTTGTTCCCACACTGGAGCTTTGCTGTTAGGAAACCCGCAGCCTCCTCTCTGCCCTCTCTTGTCATAGTCTTCTGTGGCCAAAGACCACAGAGCCCTCGTGTGCTCAGGATCCTAATGGAGGAAATCTGGGAAATGACCCAGGGAGGGGCAGGGTACCCAAGAGGGCTGCATGTGTGCAGAAATTGGAAAGACTTTGCATTTGAGGGCCGCCCTCAGCCAGGCACTCCCCCAAGCACGTCTCCGTGGATCCTTCTGTAACAGTGTCCACTGTGTGCTTTGAGTACAGCCCTTGCTGCTCGGTCACTATGACTTATTTTTAAAATGGACATGTTGGGCTGGGGATACAGCTCAATTGGTAGAGGGCTTGCCTCGCAAGCATAAGGCCCCGGGTTCAATCCCCAGCACCCCCCCCCACACACACACACACACACACAAAAAGGAAATGTCTCTTTCCCTTCCTCTGTCCCTGCTCCTCCCTAATCTCTCCCCTCCCTAATCTCAGGGGAAACTGGGTCACCTTTCTTCCCCATTTTAGGCAGATTGATCTGTCCTTGAGCTCACACCCAAAGAAGTAATGCAGACTTTGTAAATGGGACCAGAAGATCTCAGAAATGACTATCTCCCATGTTAACAAGTGAATGACAACTTCTACAGAGAACACGTGGAATGTCACCTTTGAGTCTCTCTTTAAAAGTCCCC
>NW_026004665.1:0-2066 GCF_001458135.2 Marmota marmota marmota | reverse complement strand
ATATATATACTTTTAAATATATATTTTCACATATATATTCATATATATTGATAGATATGTCCACTCCCTAAACTTAACCATAGCCCTACCCCTAAAACTACTACTACCCCTAACATCATCACAAAGCTTAAAAGACCTTAATATATAATCATGAGCATAATATGAAAATAAACAAAATTTTGATCAATATATTTATATACTCATATGTAATAACATTTATATCAATATATTTTCATGTATGAATCTATGGTCCAATTTTAAAACAACCATACAGCTAGATAAAACCTGTTTGTTACAACATGTATATATTTAAGTAGGTTTTTCTACCTAATTATATATATTTTTTCAGATATGTCCATATATCTGTTTATTCCCTAACAATATCTCTAAAAGTACTCCTAAAACACCTATCCATAACTAAAACACACAGTGAAAATAACTTGACTCATATAATCATGGGCATTTATATGAAAATCATACATATTTTGAGATGTACATTTTTATATTTTCATTTAAATTACATTTAAATGAAAATATAGAATATATTTAAAATATATTTTCATATATGCATCCATGTGCCAGTTTTAAATGTCAGGAATTAGCTAGATGAAACATCCATTTGTGGAAACATATTTTTACATAGTTTTTCCCAGATATTTTACATATATTTTCAGTTTTTATTCATATTTTATTGAAACATATGTTCATTTCCTAAACCTAAACCAGCCAGCAATACCTCCAAACCTACTAATAATCCTAACCACAATGAGAAAAAGACCTTACATGAATAATCTTGGTCTTTCATAAGAAAATAAGATATTTTGAAAGGCACTTTGGTATAGGAACAATAATATCATATATATAAGTAGGTTTTCATGTATGAACACATATCCCAATTCAATCCAAAATGTCCACACACAACTATTCAAAAATTATCCGATGTGAAAACATAGCAGCAGATATTTTTTAGTATATACATAAAAATTAAAACTATATAGTTTTATGTTTTCCTACAGAATTTCACATTTTTTATTCTTATTTATTAATATATTTGTTCAAACCTAACCCTATACATAACCCTACCCCTAAATGTCTATATTTTCTATAATTGGATTGTTTTCTGAGTAGATGTGTCCTGTTCTTTGGTATAAAACTGGGCCATGAAGGAATCATGACAACATATTGAGGCATATGATATTATATGTGAGATTATAAATGTACCTGTACAAACATTTGTGATTTTTATAACAGAGGCCAAGAAGATATGTGAAAGGGCCTTGCACCTCATGGTAGTGTGAGGGTTAAGAGTCCACTAAGGAGTGCAGCTAGGGTTAGGGTTAGGGAATGAGCATACATATCAATACAAATAAATTTTAAAAAATGAAAATGCAAGTAGATTTATGTTGGGAAACCTGCATAAATATGTATGTTTTCTCAAATTGGATCTATTCAGGTTAGGTGTGTGCTACTCTTTAGAATTAAAATTGGGCCATGTAGTCATCGTGACAATATATTCATATATATGGTATTATGTGTAAGTGTATAAATATACCTGTTCAAACATCTATGATTTTCATATCAGAGCCCAAGTTTATACATGCAAGTGTTTTTGTGCTTCATGGTATTGTTATGGGTAGGAGTTCATTGAAGATGGTGATAAGTAGGTTTAGGGAATAAGCATATCTATCAAATAAATTCAATAAATACAAATAAATTAAAAATGAAACTGCATGTAAAATTATGATGCAAAACCTACATAAATACCCAAATTGTATGGGTTTCTGGATAGCTGTGTGTTGCTTTTGGGATTAAAACTGGGCCATGCAATCATTATGACAATATATTACATATATGATATTAAGTGAGTATATAAATCTACTTATCAAATAATCTATGATTTTATTACCAAAGCCCAATTTTTGTGTGCAAGGACATTAAGGCTTTCTGGTAGTGTGAGGGATAGGATTCCATTGAAGGGTGAAAAACTAAGGTTAAGTTTAGGGGATGAGTATATATATATATATATATATATATATATATATATATATATATATATATATATATAT
>NW_026004664.1:0-2066 GCF_001458135.2 Marmota marmota marmota | reverse complement strand
GGGGAGAAAACATTGCACAAGTTCTCAGCCTTCCAGAAAATTCTCTTGTGACATTATTAAATGTGTGTATATTTGTGTTTGTTTCTAATGTCAGGTATAAGATGTGACATCCAGATGACCCAGTCTCCATCCTCTCTGACTGCATCTCAAGGAGACAGCGTCACCATCACTTGCCAGGCAAGTGAGAATGTTTACAGCTATGTTGCCTGGTATCAGAAGAAATGAGAGCAAGCTCCTAAGCTACTCATCTATGCTGCAAGCAATTTGCAATCTGGGGTCCCCTCGAGGTTCAGTGGCAGTGGATATGGGACAGATTTCACTCTCACCATCAGCAGCCTGGAGCCTGAAGTTGTTGCCATGCATTACTGTCAGCAGTATTACAGTTCCCCACCCACAGTGACACAGGCCATGACAAAAACCTCCCAGGGAGAAGAAGTGTGAGGCTGGGCTGCCCCAGCTGCTCCTCCTGCTGCCTCACTTGCTGAGGGCACTGCTCAGAGGCAGCCAAGCTTTGTGGGTCCTTGGGTGGTTTTGTTGAAGGGGGCCATTGAGGCTTAACAGTTGCTTCTCTGAGCAGCATCAGGTCTGGGGAGAAGCTTCTGCAGTGACCAGTGGCAAGGATTGATTGTAGCAGAAAACATGTCTAGTGCCCATGCTGTTGATGTTAAGGTAATGTGTGGAAAGAAAGCATGAATTTTTGGCCCTCAAATCACATGTACTATGAACAAAAGAGGGTGATGCTATACAGGAGGGAGAGTTCTGGGGAAGGGTGGCCCTTAGGAGAATTTTTTTTTTTTTTGGTTATGGGTTGTGTGGGGTTGACATTCAGAAAAGTCCTGGTGAGTCAGACACAGTGGGCAGGTGATGTCCACCTAGGGTTTTGTTCATGATTTAAGCAAAGACTGAAGAATGTGGAAGATACTTCTGCTGTTTTTGTCCAGTAGCTGTTAACTGATGACTTCCCTCATCTTCCCGCTCCATCTTCTAGTACTTTTAATTAAATTGATGACATCTCACAATTTCCAATCAACACATCACAGATCATGATGGAAGAGGTCAACAAATGTGTCCCTCAACCAAAGAGAAACTGACTTGTTTGGACCTCAAGCATCGTGACTTTATGGTCCCTGCATTGCTACCTAGAGTGTTGAGAATCCTAATATCCTTAGGCTTCTGAGTTCCCAGGATCCCAACCCCTGGACAGCTAACATTTTAAAGGAAACTATATATCATTTCTAATATAACCATAATCCTGCCGAGTGTCTGAAAATCACTTGTGATTGTTTTGTCTAAACAAGCACAATAGCAAAATGTGTTTCACATGTGCAAGAAAGTGTGTATTACTCTAAAATGACACTGCCAACAGAAAAAATCTCAGACAACATCTCCAAACATGGCCACAAGTGTGCATCAGTGCACAGGAGGGATGTCAGACAGCCCTCCATGTTGTTCCTGGAAATCATGAGCCCAGACTGACCCGGGGTTATTGCTGTCACCACTTCACCACCCCCTGTGAGACTCACACTTTCCAGTGAAGAACCACATCATCTCCTCCTACTGCCCATTGTTCTAGCAGACTCCATGTCCCTAGGGCCATGGGCACCCAGGAAAGGTTCAGAGAGAGCACTCAGTGGGTAATTGGTGAAAACCAGTACTTCTAACACATCCAGGTAGAAGCAGGACACAGCATGGCCATGAGGTCCCCTGCTCAGCTCCTGGGGCTCCTGCTGCTCTGCCTCCCAGGTAAGGGGAGAAAACACTGCACAAGTTCTCAGCCTTCCAGAAAAGTCTCTTGTGACATTATTAAATGTGTGTATATTAAATGAACATTATTAAATGCAAATGACACTACAGATGAGGGGCAAAATGACACTACAGATGAGGTGTGTGGGTCTGAGCAAATGCTTTGCTGGGGAACTGCACTTGAAAGAGGGTCCTTGTAGTGAAGGAATAGGAATGAGGACTAGGTCCCTGGAGATTGGTCTTGTCCTTGATGGGCATCAGGGTGACAGGATTAAGATGCTCCTCACTCAGCTAGGAGGAATTGCAGGCCCTTAAGGCCAGGG
>NW_026004663.1:0-2066 GCF_001458135.2 Marmota marmota marmota | reverse complement strand
ATCCTGAGTAAATCACATCATCCTAAGAAGGAGCACCTCTGCATAAACAAGATAACAGGTTGATTTTCTTGCAAAAAAAAAAGTGAGAAAAGATTTTGTTGGTTTCAGCAGAAACCAGCTACATTTTTCTTCTGCTTGCTTAGATTACTGCTAGAGCAGCTACTCTTAAAAGAAGTATAGGGGAAACAGAAAACCCTGTTTAGAGTATCAGAATCTAAGACTGTCAAACCCAGGACTGATAATACAGGCATCTCTTTTATTTATGAATTTTTACTGTTCATAAATTAATTAAAGATGAAGACAGGTTTGAACAATCAAATAGGATGAATCTAGAATTTTATCCTGAAGACAGACCTCATGAGATTGACACTAAGATTTGGGGCAGTTAGTAGATAATTTCCCACTGATCCTGAGTAAGTGAGGTATAAGGACAAAGTGTGGAGATGGAAATGATAAGGAAAAGTGATAAGTTAGTGTTATCCGTGATGATATTCCTGAATCAAAGTGGACCTGATTTTGTGCTCTTAGCTAAGATGCATTTAGAAAGCAAGAAATAACCTGATTCCATAAATCCAGAGAGATAAGCAGAGCATAGAAACTGATGCTAAAAGAAAATGTTTAAGACATTAATATAGTCTGAAAAAAGCAAATGGATTCATAGCTGGAACTTTGAAGACTTTTCTGAAGAAGTAGTACAAGTAGGTTAAAGTTATCATGATCATGGAACCACTATACTTTTAAGATCAGTAAAAATAAGTTGCTTGTTGAGGCATCAACAGGCCCAAATTTAGACTGATATTCTGCTACTAATAAACATACATGTTAGAGATCATGTTCTTTTTAGTGTATTTCAATACAGTTTCTGTTTTTTTGTATTAACATTAAATATAATTTGCTAAGTGAATGTTTCATAAAATGAGAAGGCATTTCTGGGGGTATTCTGATTGGGAATAGAAGTTAGGTAATAAAATATGTAAAAAAATCATTTTGAAATACCTAAGGAAAACTAAAATTAATAGAATTTATCATTTGGGTTAACTGGAGTATGATACAATGAGAAGTCTGGATATTAGCTACCAAAGAATATATACAGTGCCTATAAAGACACCAGGGGACAATGAGACATGTATTTTCAATACATGTCTCAAAGCAAGTAAAAAAATTTTGTAACATTTTGTTATTGAATTGAAAAGTCCCTCAAATTGAAGTGTACTCCGTATGTCTCCCCAAGGTAAATTATGGCTAATTAGTCTCCTGAGCTAGGTAAGACAGTTAGAACAGAATATTCCTGAACCATTGGGGAATAGTTTTGAATTTCTATATTTAAACAGCTATAAAAGTGTTTGGATTAGGTGGATTTTTATCCATGATATTAAAAAAAATCTGATTATTGCATATTCTCCTTTCTCTCATGAGGTACAAAAAGATCTCTGAACTTAAGAACGATATATTCACTCCATTTTCTAATGTCATATTTTAGATAAATGACATTAAACAGAAAAAAAATCGTTCCATAGTTCACTTAGCTTATAAATTAACAAACTCTACATGTAAACAGAACTATTTTGAGGGATAATTATTGAAAAACAACTGCTATTGAGTACAGCTTATCTTTTGGTGAGATAGGTGTCAGGCAACATTTCAGATTATGTTTCTTACCTTTTCTATATTTATTTTGATAAAGACAATGTCAATGACATTGGATGTTTGACAATTTTTTCTCAGTAGAACAAAGGAAAAAAAATACAACCCAGCAAGAAATACTTTAAAGCTTTGGGCAGTTTGTGGATTCTAAGGAATCTCCATCTAAATTAAGGCTGTGTGAAAGATAAGTTTATTGTTGATTTATATGAAACTATTGTTGGGCACAAAATATATATTCAAAATATATATTGGGTTCAAATTATCTTTTACTTTGTGTAATGCTGAGAGAGCGTGGCGGAGCGTGGTGGAGCATGGTGGTACACGGCTGTAATCCCAGTGACTTTGGAGTCTGAGGCAGGAGGATCTTGACTTCAAAGTCAGCTGCAGCAATGGCGAGGTGCTAAGCAACTCAGCGAGACCCT
>NW_026004662.1:0-2066 GCF_001458135.2 Marmota marmota marmota | reverse complement strand
TTATACATTCCACACAGCTTATCTAATTAGCATAAACTAGATACATCAGTCAACCAATCAGGAATCTCTACACTTAATGGCTCGGTTTTGTTACTTCTCAAACCACTCCCTCTGACATTTTGCCAGGCACCATCCAGACTTGTTTACGAACTCTAACATTCCCCTGGCAAAATGCCAGGTGTTATTTTGACTTGTTTACAGACTCTAACAATAGGTGTAGGTTTATGTTTAGCATAAGGGTCAGGCTTTGAGCTAGGGTTAGGACTAATCAAGTGTTATGTTAAGGTTAGGGTTAGTGTTATGCTTAGGCCTAGGATTAGCTCTAGGTTTTGTGTTAGGTATAGGCCTAGGGTTAGGGCTGTTGGTAATGTAATTTCTAGGGTTATGATTAGGGCTAGTTTGAGCGTTAGGATTTTTGCTAGGTCTAGTGTTAGTTTTAGATTTTTGGTTAGGGTCACGTTTAGAGGTAGGTTTACTCTTTAAGGCAGGGTCAGTGTTTGGGTTAGTGTTAGACTTAGGGTTACAGCCAGAATTATAACTAGGTTTAGGTCTAGGGATAGGATTAGTGTTTGTGTTAGATTAAGGGTTACTTTAAGGGCTAGGGATTGGTTTTTGTTTAGGTCTAGGGCTAGAGTTAAGGCTAGATTTAAGATTTGGTTTAGGTCTAGGGCTAGTGTTATGGTCTAGGATTAGGACCAGGTTTAGTCCTAGGGTTAGTGTTAGAGTCAAAATAATGGTCAGGGTTAACATTAGGGTTTGGAATTGCCACAGTCTGGCTTGGTACAAATCATGAGCCACTCAAGCAGGAACAAAGTTTATTTCTGAACTCCACCAAACGCCACCCACACGGGCCTTCCTGGAACCCCACATCCACCGGAATTCCCTCCACCGGAACTTCACCAACCAACGCAAACTCCCCAGGAATCCCCGTGAGGACTCCAAAGTAGAGGGGCACAGGAGGCGGACAGCAGGAGTCTATATACAACTGAATACACAGCTTAACATAACCATCAACATCTCAATGGCTCACTGGCTTCACCTCTCAACCACTCCTTTCTGGAAAAATGCCATGTATCATCCAGACTCTGCTGTGGCCCTCAACATGTCCCCCCTTCTGTTTAATTAAACAACAAGCAATGTGCTTAGGGACTGTGCCTGTTTTAGGTTGTCCAATACTACACATGGTCCTTACCCGTCATTGGATGAGCTGACCTTAAGGCGTCAGCCTCCTGTCTTAGGTTGGTACCACTGCAATTGGATCTTACCTGTCATTGACTACCGGTCCAGCATACAGCCATACTTGTGGATAGGCCTTTGCACCAGTGGGGGGGGGGTGAGGTTCTTTGCCTCACCTCTGTTGGCCCCCAAATTTGGCCTTTGCTAGAAGAAGGGAGGAGGATGCAAAATGCCACGACACCAAGCCAAATGATGGCTCTTTTTGGAAAAATTGTACCACTGATGACACCATCAGCCAAGATACGCCAGCACTACCACAATTCGCTGCACCAACAGTTAGTTCACAATGCATACAAATGATACATAATCCAGGCAAGTTATGCAAGCAGTTCAAAGCAGAGGAATCCATTAATATGTCCATTTCCTCCCAAAGTAAATTAACTCCTTGATTGAGCATCACTTGTTGAGTTACATTATTCATTGATGTATCAGTTTATACAGTTTGTTGTGATAGCTATTGAAGAAGCTGTAGTTTGGTTTTATCTTTGTCTTCATCAGCACTGGGATGAAGATAGGAATTCTGGCAATGATGGCTAAAAAAAAAATTATATAACATTCCAGCAGGCACTAAAAGAAAGCAATTTTCTAAACAATTTAGTATCCTGAATAGAATTAGATATAATGAAAAGGAAAGGTGAAAGTAAACAAACAGATCTGTTAACCTCCTTTTTTGTTCACATTTTAAAACAATCCTCAACAGCTGTTTACCCAATTTAAATTAAACCATTTAATTCACGTGAATAATAATAAAAAAAAATATTTGGATCCATTTTTTCATGATCTCTCCTTATATATGATATATGGACATAGGCACATACAGACATACAACA
>NW_026004661.1:0-2066 GCF_001458135.2 Marmota marmota marmota | reverse complement strand
TTTTTTTTTTTTTTTTTTTTTTTTTTTTTTTTTTTTTTTTTTTTGTGATGCTAGGGATCTAATTAAGGATTTCACACATGCAAGGCCAGTGCTCTACAACTGAACAACACTTCCTGCCCAGAAATTCCATAGAATATAAATGCATATTTCTTTCTCTTAAATTTTTTTTAGTTGTAGATGGACATAATGCCTTTGTTTCATTTATTTATTTTTATGTGGTGCTGAGGATCAAACCCACACATGCTAGGTAAGCACTCTACCACTGAGCTACAACCCCAGTCCAAATGCATATTTCTTCAACAAATAAATTGTAAGGAAGTAAAAACAGAGATGAAAGTGGAACCTGAAAATTAAAAAAGACTTAAATTACTATAGTCATGTTATATATATATATACGTATATATGTATGTATATATATATGTTTATATATACATATATATATATGTATGTATATATATAAATGTTATACCCCCCCCACACACACATGCCCTAATTAAGATAAGGAGTATGAAAAACACCTATTTCTAAGATTTATGAGACATTTAAAAAGTTGACATTAGATGTTTATATTATTAAGGAATTTTTAGGTCTGATAATGGTATTTTAGTTACATTTAAAGATAAGTCATTGTCTTTTAGAGATTCACCCTGAAGTGTTTACAAATGAAATTACATGATTTCTTGGATTTGCTTCCAAAGAGTTTCAATAGGAAGTGATGAGGAGAGGTGTTGCTAGGGCAGACTCAACCATGGATTTAAGGTTGCTGCTACTGGATTGACACTGGCAATTTATTTTACCATTTTATCTACTTTTGAGTATGTTTTGAAAGTCTCCATAGTAAAGCATTAGGACTATCAATGAACTGGTGAAAAGTATCTTTAATAACAGCTCTATAAATGAATACAGCTTATTTTACCATATCATTAAACACCATTGTTCAATGGACTAGTAAGCAATTTTCCTTACTAATCTTAACCCAAGCCATGCTACATTTAGGTCTCATTATGTATTGGAGGGGTATCCTAAATTTCTTAAGAGCAGCCCTCAGAAATCTGGCTCAGTCTAAACAGAGGCTTTATTTTATTTTTTTAAATATCTGTAAGAAACTGAGTTAGTTTTTTTCTTGGACCTCAATTTTAATCTAAAACAAAAGGAATCTTAGAATAAAGTTACAGGCTTATTAAAGAAGATAGCATGTAATAAACTCAGATTACCCAATTCCTTGAGATTGAACCAAAATCAATTTAAGGACAAGTTTGAGGGAACATTCAGAGGTATTGTTGCTTAAAATGTGCATTGTAGAGTAGTGACAAAGCACAAGAATTCTTCCTAGGAAACTTAGAAAAAAATGGGATTTTAAGACAAAATGATAGTCTAAAGCTTTAAAATTTAGAAGAAAGAAAAGACTGTGGAGGTATGTTTCAACATTTTGTGAACAAGAATTTTCTTTTTTTTTTTTTTTTTTAAGCTTTATTTATTTTTTTTCTTTTTAATTTTTTTTATTGGTTGTTGAAAAACATTATAAAGCTCTTGACATATCATATTTCATACATTAGATTCAAGTTGGTTATGAACTCCCAATTTTACCCCAAATACAGATTGCAGAACCACATCAGTTGCACATCCACATTTTTACATAATGCCCTATTAGTAACTGTTGTATTCTGCTACCTTTCCTATCCTCTACCATCCCCCCTCCCTCCCCTCCCATCTTCTCTCTCTACCCCATCCACTGTAATTCATATTTCTCCTTGTTTATTTTCCCATTCCCCTCACAACCTCTTATATGTAATTTTGTATAACAATGAGGGTCTCCCTCCATTACCATGCAATTTCCCTTTTCTCTCCCTTTCCATCCCACCTCCTGTATCTGTTTAATGTTAATCTTTTCTACCTGCTCTTCCTCCCTGCTCTGTTCTTAGTTGCTCTCATTATATCAAAGAAGACATTTGGTATTTGTTTTTTAGGGATTGGCTAGCTTCACTAAGCATAATCTGCTCTAGTGCCATCCATTTCCCTGCAAATTCTATGATTTTGTCATTTTTTAGTGCTGCGTAATACTCCAT
>NW_026004660.1:0-2066 GCF_001458135.2 Marmota marmota marmota | reverse complement strand
TGCTCATGTGAGGAAAATTATACTTTACAGAGTAGATTATGCTTCAAAAATAACTTTGTGTCCTTTGAATCTTTACTGAATGAAATAAAACAAAATACAGTATTTCCTCTTTAGTGTAATTACCCATCACTAATTACATTATCCGATTAAGTCTTTTGAGAAATTAAAATTTGATCAAATCATACCAAACTATGCAGTAATATAAAGTAGCAAACAAAACACAACCAAGTCTTATATTTTCCGGCTGCCATTCAAGAGTAAAATTAATAGTAAAAGAGACCATGATAATAATTGTTAACAAAATAATTTTAGAATAATGGAGTGTTTGTGATTTGAAGACTGCGTGCTTGAGGCAATACCTCCTGTTCCTCAAAGCTGGTTCTGAAACTGCAAGATAAAAAAAAAAGGGCTATTTCCTCCAAGTTGTAGTTAAAACCGAAGACCCTCCTGTGTGTCAGTAAAAGGGAAGGAGCTTTGCCCTGGGTGGTGGCTGGTGTCAGTTCTGTGACTGTTCACCAAAGAGATGGTGGTCCCAACAGAATTCTGCCACTGGGACTGGGAACTACAGGTCTTGACCTGAAAGCAGAATGTAGGGGCATTATCACTTGATTCCTGGGGTAATTTCCGAATCTTAACAATTTACAAGTGGCTAATGTGGTCAGGAAGTATAGTAGCTGGTGGACAGAGACATTTCAAAACTGTCACCCTATTACTGTAAAGAGCTGCCTGGCTGCTTGTTCTCAGCAACATAAACTTCGCAGGACCAAGTTGAACTCTTGGAAGAGAAATCTGAGTCAAACCAACAAATGTGCTTTTAGGTAAGCGTTGTTCATGCTGGAAGTGTTGTAAACTTCCCATGGGATTAGATGTTAAGGCAGCACATGGGAGGCTTGGAGCTGAAGCTGGACGGCGGGAGCAGGATTCCAGGCTGGACAGTGCCCAGGGTGGCCCAGACTGGACATCTGCTCAGGGCTGCTGTGCAGTGGGCAGTGAACCCCAGGAAACCCAGGCTGGAGGGCTGCATGCTGTGGCCAGGTGGAATGGCTCCACGGGCATGTGGACCTGAGAAACCTCGGCTGCCCAGCTCCCTTGCAGCAAGCAGGGGAGTAGATGGATGAATGACAGGTGTCCTGCATTCATTCACGTGGCTTTAGGCCCACGGAGTGCTACAGTGTGGTCCACAATCTCTTGCTCTCGGGATCACCTCCCAGCCTTATGATCTGGACCACTGACCACCGGTTCAGGGGGCAGACACAATTCTGTCTGGTTTCCTTTCCCGTGCAGGGAACTTGGCCTGTAGATCTTCACCAACACGGCCCTGCCCAAAATGAGCGCAGGATTCCAACTTACAAAACACACCATGTAACCAGTTAATTTAAGGGAGATATGACAGAAAAAAGAAACCATAGCTAGAAGTCCATAAAACCTCAGGTGTTGCTATTATGGAAGTCAGAATGTAAACACAAAATCACTTTGTTTTCCTCAATTCTAAAAGTTTTAATGAGCCATTTCCATAAAAATAACCTTGGTCAAATGTTGACAGCATCTTGTTCTTTTCTTGTATTCATTTTCCCATTTTATCTGGTCTAATATTTTATTCATTGAAATAAAAAAAATCAGAATGTGTTAACAGAGGATTTGATATAGCTAAAGAGAAAAGGGGTTTACTAGGGATGTTTATCCAGAATTTATTCTGGGTGAAGCACACAGAAAGTAAGATGGAAAGTTATAAAATTAGTTATTGCTGAATGCAGAGGAAAGAATGAGAAAATTTAAAACATGACAAAATAGAATGAAGCAGTAGACTAAAACTGAGATATTTGGGGTTGATGGAAAACATAAATTATCAGGTTGTAAAACTGCAGCACAACATCAGCTGCATAAATTTAAAGAAAAATAGAGAGAGAGGGAGGAAGGGAGAAAAAGAGAGGGAGAGTAAGCTATGATGTTATAACAAATAGTAGAATGACCAAACTCAGAACTTCCAACAAGTAAAGGGGAAAATAAACAGATTGTACATTAAAAAACAGAGGGCTGGGGATGTGGCTCAAGTGGTAGTGCGCTCA
>NW_026004659.1:0-2066 GCF_001458135.2 Marmota marmota marmota | reverse complement strand
AGATATGATGCTAAGGTCAGCTCCTGTGTCCAGTATCCATATTAAACTCATGATTCAGGCTGATTGATCGGCGGCCCGCCCCGCAGCCAGAAACTGCAGCGAGCCGAGAAACGGCGTGCCGAGAAACGGCATGCCAGCAACACAGAGAAACGGTGCTGCGGATTATGGGGGGTCCTGCCAACTGTGCCCTCACTGTGCTCTAGGCTGAGTTCTGGGTTTGAGATGGGGGAGAGAAACAGTCCAGGTCTGTCCTCCAAACCGGACAACCCACCGAGGAAGCCAGCGGCCACCATCTTGGAGAGCTGACGTCACCATTGACAGTTTCCGACAGATCGCAACAAGTTCAGTGATAGAACAGGCGTGTGGCATTTAGCCCTCCTCACATACAGCGGGGAAATCGCATAAAATCTCTCCCCAGCATTCCGGGGGCATGAATATCAGAGTGAGCTTGAATAGAGGCGTGGGGAAAGGTAAAGGCACCTGACCTCCAACTCCCCCCTCCCACCAGCAGCGAAAAGGAAACATGTCTTGCCAGCTCTCGGAGGAGGGGCTAGCGGAGGGAATCAAAACAATAAGGTGCCGGTTCCCAATAGCCTTGCTCCACATCCAGGAAACTGCAGGCCCAGAGTGTAGCTTGAACTGCAGAGAGGTATCACACTGGGGAAGGCCTGTCTGGCAGGAGAAGCGAGGAGACTAGAGTCCAGGAATAAACCTAAGTTAACAGGTTTTGAGAGACACCAAGGGGGGGAGGAGGGAGCGGCCTCACACAGATTGTTTCCTAAAGCCGCAGGGCAAAATCTTGGCCCGGAAGGCACAGCACCACCTACTGGGAGCGAAGAAAATAGAAGCCTAACAGTGCCTTTTTTTTTTTTAAATTTTTTAATTTTTTAATTTTAATTTTTTTCTTTTTTTAATTGTAATTTTTATTTTACTGCATTTTATTATTTTTTTTATCATTTCTTTTTCTTTTCTATTCTTTTCTCTTTCTTGCTTCCCTCCCTCTCTCTTTCTTGGTTTGCTTCCTTACTTTTTCCCCATCTTTACTCTTAACCATGACCACCCAGATTACGTATAATTTACTAAAAGCAAATAGACGAATACTACGAGTCGGTCTATAGTCCGCCTAAGCCCTTAACTACCCCCAAGTACTCCTGTCTATTCTCTTGTTAATATCCGCCTGCATTTGAGCAACCCCCCAAAGAAGCTATCATATACTAACCTCCATACCATCAAATCGCCTGACCTTAACATAAAATCCTAACTTCAAACCTCAGTTCTCTATATGCCATCAAAATCTGTAGACCTTTAATGAAACTAATGAATTTACCTTAAATCACAATTAAATCCAACATCTCTAAACATTGTATCCCAACACAAAGGAGAGATATTGGAATTATAAAAACCAAAACAAATTTAAAGGAGAAAACAGAAACACAGCAGTCAAACAGAGTTGGAAAATAACATGAGCACCATGAAAAAACAAGGGAAAAAAGGATTATAAACAATGCAGGACAACTTAAATTCGCAGGAGAACCTAGAGGCATCAGAAAAATGGACAGAGAAAGAACTCAAGGCATACCTAACACAGATGAAACGGAATCTTAGAAAAGACATTAGACAGCAAGTCCAAACAATGAAAGTATACTTTGAGAACGAATTACATAAGCAAATTCAAATGGCAAAGAATGAGCTCTACCAGGAGATAGAGATTTTTTAAAAAAATCAAACAGTAATCCTAGAAATGCAGGAAACCATAAACCAAATTAAAAACTCAAATGAGAATATTACAAATAGAGATCAAATAAAAGTCAGAACATCAGATAATGAAGACAAAGTTTAACAACTTGAAAAGAATATAGTAAACACAGAAAGGATGCTAAGAAATCACGAGCAATCCATCCAAGAGATATGGGATGTCATGAAAAAACCAACCTTGAGAGTCATTGGGATAGAAGAAGGTTTAGAGGTTCAAACCAAAGGAATGAACAATCTATTGAATGAAATAATCTTAGAAAACTTCCCAGATATGAAAGAGGGAATGGATTGCCAAATCCTGGAAGCCTACA
>NW_026004658.1:0-2067 GCF_001458135.2 Marmota marmota marmota | reverse complement strand
TATATATATATATATATATAATTTTCTAATGTATTTATCTCTCTCTTTCAATTAGAGTCTATCTAGAAGTCTATCTAGTATCTATCTAGAAGGACTGTAAAATGTATGGACAAACTAGCCCTAATAAGAATCTCATTCATAAACATTTTTAGGCATTTTTTTCTCATTTAGCAGTAACAAAATCAGCCGAACTATCTCAGCTACAAGTTAGGCAACTCAAAAGTAATCTACTTTCTGTTTTAATATATAGGTAATTAGGTAGATGGTTTTGATGGTATCTTCCACCATTGGGCTTGATTATGCATCTGTTAAGTTTCTTTTCCTATTTTACTGTCAGACATTCAGCCCAAGGCACACACCTCAGCTTCCCAAGCAAATGCTGCCCATTTCTCAAAGGCATAATGCTTTGCAGTGTTCCACTCACAAGAGGCCAAAATCATTATACTTAAGATATTACATTGCTGCAAAATTATAAGAAATGGTTGTAAATGTTTACTCTACTATTATTTATTGTTCAACGCTAGATTTAATGTTTATAAATGTTTACTCTACTATCATTTATTGTTTAATGCATAGTACTAGATTATGGAGATATAGTGTGGTAAAACACAGACATTGTTACTGCTTCACATAACTCACAATCTAATGGAGAATGATATTTAACATATATGCACACACACAGAAAAGTATGGTTACACATTTATATAATTACAGTTATAAAATGCTCAGGAACTTAATTAAAATTGGACAAAGGGGAGAAAATATAGAGAACACTTTTATGCCTAAAACATATGACAGCGGAAGCACAAAGGAAGCAGGTGTGTTATTTAAGAGGAGTGATGAAAAGGGTATTTCAGGTGAAGAGTCAAGTACCTGCAAAGTAGGGAAGCTGAAAAGTTTATAACTTGCTGAACCAAAGAAAGAGGCCAACATAGACTGATGTGAACTGATGAAGTGAAAACACTGGAAGATCACCAGGGTGAATAGGAAGGCCCTCTTAAACCTTGAATAAATTTGGGTTGTATCTTAAGCACAAAAACCTACAATGAATGACTTCTATGCATCAAAGTGTGATCTCATATGCCAGCTTTGAGCAGAATAAAAAGGGCAGCCATTAGTGTCTGTTGGGAGATAAAGTAAGAGAATATTTGCATGGTGAAATGATAAAGCGCAAATGGATATACATTCATGGTTTGCAGACATATTTTGGAATTCATCCAATGGTGTGCAGCATGTAGAAAGATGTATGAGGAAAAAAGGTAGATTTAAGGTGATTCCTGATTTATTTTTTATCTGAGCAGACACGTAAATACAATAAAGTTATTAATAAGAGAGGAATTTATTAATAAGAGGAATTTAAAAAGGGCAAACAGTAATCCTAGCCAAATTTTTTTTTCCAAATTTAATAACCTTTTGTTCCCACAGACCAAATCTGAATGTTGATCACTATAGATACACCTTCTTTTTAAACTAACTTAAGCAAAGAATGAAGACTGACTGGATTTTGGGAGTTAAAAAGTAGCACAAATAGCATTCTATGCACTTAAACATGAAACTAAAAATAGCAAAGTTTAAAAGACTCTTTCTGCTTAGAAATAATTTAAAAGTAAAAGTACATATTAATACTTTTGCCAAAGAAAGTGTCAAAAAATGTGATTTCAAAATTTCTTGACAATAGTAGTAAATATAAGATATATTATGAAATAATGCTAAAGCATTATCAGGAAATTTATATCTTTAAAATACCTATATCAACAAAATGAAAGTAAATGAGGTAAATGCTAAATTCATTAAAAAAACAATTTTAATGAGCTAAAAGAAACCAAAATAAATAAATAAAAATCAGTAACATAACATGAGATAAATTGTTAAATATTAAATGTTAATAATCCTAATCTAAGAGAAAATAAAAAATTTACATCATAACCAAGTGATGTTAATCCCCAAAGTCAAGTGTATTCTGAAATGAAGATATCAACTAATTAAAACATTATATATATATATATATATATATATATATATATATATATATCTTATATGCAGGTCAAACAATGACAAACAATGACA
>NW_026004657.1:0-2067 GCF_001458135.2 Marmota marmota marmota | reverse complement strand
TTTCTTTCTTCTTCTTCTTCTTCTTCTTCTTCTTCTTCTTCTTCTTCTTCTTCTTCTTCTTCTTCTTCTTCTTAATGATTCTGAGTATTAAACTTAGGGTATTGTACTTGGTAGGCAAGCTCTCTTTTGCTGACCTACATTTCTAATCCATACTTTATATCTTGACACTGGGTGTCACTAAGTTACCTATGATGGTCTAGAACTTGTGACCCTTCTGCCTCAGCTTCCTGAGTTGCAGGTATTACAGGCATTCACCCTACATGGCTGATTTAGTAATCTTCTGGGAGAAAATAATTTTAAACTTTGCTCCCAAATTTCTCAACAGAAATTCTCAATGCTGTATCCCAGAGTACAGAGATAATGAGTACCTACAGGGGTGTTCCAGTGTGATGGCTACAGATTAGAATGGGCATATGCCAAGATGGAGTAAGCCCCGTGTTCCACACTTTTTCAAAACCATAATGGAGAAAGGGCAATATGATCAAATTTTTAAAAATATACATCAAGCATCGTGTATCCAGAGAATCAGGAGCAGTTGCTTTTACATATTTATATTTTAACTTTTTATTTTGGCATGCATACATGTTTGTACAAGTGAGTGGAGGAAGGTGAGGCTGGACAACAGGAAGCGTCCTGATCCTGAAGGACATTGGGTATCAATCTGTTGTGATCCTTTAGCCAAGGCAAGTTAGTGAAGGTTTTTTCATTTGTTTGTTTTCCACTATGGAATTGAAAATGTCTGGTGTATATTGCATGAATGTGAAGTTGGAAGCAGGGAAAATGAATGATTGAGAAAGCTCTCTATGATGGGAATGGAGTTAAGATTTCTTCATTTTATGGGTTAAACTATATAGGCCTTGAGCAGACAAACTCCATTTTACATTGAGACTCCATTTCATATAAAAAAAAAGCTCTCACAAAAGAAAACCCACCTCTCCCATCCTTCTTAGCAGACACTGTTAAGCAATGCATAGCAGCTGAAAAAAGTGTTTCTTTTATTCTTATACAATGGAAGATGTTCTTCTTTTAGTCCCCCATTTTTTGGTGGTGTGGGAGCATGTACTACTCCCTTAGCTAGGACACTTTGACCAAGTTCTTATGTTGGTAAAGGTTTGAGTTACTGGTTGCTTGCAGTTTTTAATTATTAAAATGTATCTTACCTTCTGTAAAGGGTCAAAGATTGCTTGTTGCCCTTGCACCCCTACCATGGTGAATAAAGTTTTATGTCCTGCTTCAGGACTGATCCAGTCATTTATTTCCAATGTGCCACAACATTTGGAGGCTCAAGCCAGATTTCAGGAGTCAGGAATGTGGCTCTGGGGCATGAGGGATTCTTGAACCTTGCTTCACAGAGAAGATTGCCATTCCTCTGAATTTGTGGGAGCTCTCTGGGTTGCATGGTCTGGACACCATGTGTTCATGGATTCAAGCCCACCTGTGAAAGAGTATCTGGTGCAGCTCAGACCTGGAACCCTAGCACTTTTTGACAGGGTGTTTAAAACATTGAGCCAGTAAATAGACCTTGGGGATGGTCTGATTCCAGGGTATTTCAGGAGAGAGTGCCTTGTCCATGTCTGTCTCTTGCTTGTTCATGTCTGTCTCTGTTGCTGACAAACTCCTCTGACTGTTCACCCCAGCAATTCCTTTCTTTTTATTTTGGCAGATTGGACTCATCAGGGACCCAATAAACCACCATCTTCTGACTTGAGTCATGCTCAGCACCCTGTCAAATTGTTGACTTTCACCTTCCTTTTGTTTCTACTTATTGTTTTAATTGTTAGCTTTGTCATGGGAAACCCAAATCCTAACCTGGCCTGATTACCACCCACTGGGTGGTGTGGGAAATGGTTAAAAAGCCCTAGACTCCTCACTAAGGCTTGCACTGTAGGATCCAATCACTGTATACCACCAAGGCAGCTTGCAGCCCCAGAGACCCCATTAGATTTGGGCTACAAATACTCCCTCCTGCTGGGCTCTTCTCTTTTGCTCTTTCTCTCTCTGTCTTCCTCTCTTGCTCTTGCTCTCCTTCTTCTCTATGTTCTCTCTCTCTCTCTCTCTCTCTCTCTC
>NW_026004656.1:0-2067 GCF_001458135.2 Marmota marmota marmota | reverse complement strand
CCCAGAGCCTGTTTTAGTTCTTTTTAAAATATTTTTTAGTTACAGGTGGACACAAGACCTTTACTTCTATGTGGTGCTAAGGATGAGCCCGGGTCCCGCCCGTGCGAGGCCAGCGCTCACCGCTGAGCCCAGCCCCCGCCTCTTTATTTTCAATTCTACTTTTTCAGCCTTCTACTTCCGGCCGGCCCACACCTGCCATGTCGCACAGGGCCACGCAGGACGCGTGTGACAACCACTCCATTCGACACTTGGGCCTGGTGTGCTCTTTGTTGGGAAATTTGAAACAGTCGCTGGCTTTTTAATGATGGGTCCCTTCAACTCTGGGACTGGAGTGTTGCTGACTGCCCCTGAGGCCGTCCCCACTGCCCTGTGGCTCTGTGGCTGGGCCACGCAACTCCAAGCTGAGGACTTGTGCTGTCGGCAGCTCTGGACGGTGCCGCATCCTGTTCTGTGGAGGACTTGGGTGAGGGCCCGTGCAGCCGTGGCACAGGCGGAGGCTGGTGATCTACAACCAGCCCCCCTCGCAGCGCGCAGTCCTGGAGGCGGGGGTCCAGGGTCAAGTGCAGGAGGACAGGGTCTGGTAAGTGTCAGGTGCAGGACAGGCTGAGTAAGCTGTCTGCAGGGCGACCTGGCCACTCCGACCCTCTGTCTGGTTCTTTATCCCCTGTTTGCTTCAAGCCCAAACGCCCAAGCCCCCGCTCAAGGCTGAGCGCTCAGCCCCCCTCGCACCAAGGCGGCTTGCAGACCCAGAGGCCCCATTAGATTTGGGCTGTAAAAACTCCCTCCTGCCGCCGCCCCCCCTCCTCCTCTGTTGTTCTGCTGCAGTAAGGATCTCTTGGTCACTCCGAGTCTTGTGGTCACTTTCCTTTCAGCAAGGACCTGTCCTCTTGGCTGTGCTGTCCGGGCGTCCTTGCAGGAGGGGACAAAGGCTGCCATGAGCCCTTTCAGAAGGACGCTGACCACCTCACAGAACCCCGCTGGTTCGTCACCTGGGCTCAACTTCCAGACCACAGTGACTCTCCTAGGCCCAGGTGTGGGGACAGGGTCAGCGCAGGTGAGCCGCAGACCCCTGAGCACCAGTGACAGTGACAGCAGAGCCTCCCTGCTGGACGACGCTGGTCCTGCTCTGCCCTCCCGGGCCAGCTCCTCCCGCCATCGTGCGCGAGGGCGTCTGCAGGGTGCTCGGAGCCGAGTGCCCTGCAGGACGGAGCTGGCTCCCTGGGCAGCTCTGCATCTCTTCAGAAGCCACTTCTTGTCCCTAAAGCTCTGCCAGAGCTCTTCACTGGGTGCCAGTGGTCACCTGCCACGCTTGCCCAGGCTGTCCGGCCAGGGAGGTGCCCTGGGCAGCTCGGCCCGGCTGAGGGCTTCTGTTCACCAGCCACGACGTGGCCCTCCAGGCCCCAGACCTACGCTGCGGTGGTGAGCTCCAGCCACGGTGGGTGGGTGGGCCCAAGGCCAGGGCACGGGGCAGTGCCCCATCCGTGGGAAGGTGCTCGCCCTTGCCGAGGTCCCTGGCCCGCACCCAGGGCTCCACCACGTTCAGACGCCCTGTGGTCCACATCACTGGTCTTCAGCTGAAATCTGCAGCCCGGTCAGTTTGTCCAGCCCCAGGACAATGGCAGGCCACCACTGCTGGTGAGAAGCAGCAGGAGACACCCACCTGAGGGGTCCTCACCTCACCCAGTGCGTTGTCTCAGGGGATGACCTCTCAGGGTCAGCAGCAGTCCAGCAGTACCACCCTCACCCTTCCTGGCGGAGGCCCATGGACGAGGCCCAGCTCTCGGCTGGTCAGCTCCCACACAGCCAGGGGCTCGAGGACAGAGGAGGACAGTGTCCTGCCTTGGAACTGAGGGGTGGTGGCCATCTGAGCTAAGCAGTCCTCATGGCCCTTGAAGGTGTCATGAAGGCTTGTCTTCTCTGTCCCGGTGGTGGCCAGAGCCCACGTCACCACAGTGACAGGGACGGCACTGGCATCTCAGAGCAACAGGTGCCACATGTGGGGACAGATCCAGGACTGGCAGGAGAGGCTGAGCATAGGCTGGGGAAAGGCTGGGAGAGGCTGGGGAG
>NW_026004655.1:0-2067 GCF_001458135.2 Marmota marmota marmota | reverse complement strand
AGCCCGCGGAGCCGCCACCCCCATGCCCCTTGGTTTCTTGGGTAGTTTTTCAGGGGAGCCACGGGTCCTGCCACCGAGTCGCTAGGCGCTGTCACTGCAGGCTCGGCTCTGAAGCCCCCCATCCTCCTGTCTCAGCCTCCCGAGCTGCTGGGACTGCAGGCGTGTCCCCCACACCCAGCCCCCCCCCCCGCCTTCATCACAGGAAGGAACTGAGGCCCAGGTGAGCAGCTGGACCCAAGGGACAGCGTGGCACAGTGCGTGAGAATGCGGAGCCCCTGCCTGGACCCGAATCCCAGCTCCTCCGTTCCTGTCTGTGTGGCCTCAGGCAGATGACTCGAGGTCTCTGGGCCGGTTTCCCTACTGGGGAGAACGTGGCCTCTACCCCTCAGGCTGGCCGTCCCACCACGGCCAGGCCCCTGCACCACCTCTGCCAGCACCCATCCCACTGGGTCCAGGCCTGCTGCGGCTGTGGGTGTAGCGTGACTGTCTGCAGGCCCCCCAGGGAGGGTGTCTGAGGCCTGGCAACAGTGGACACAGCCCAGGTCCCCCTGGAGCCCTTGGTCACCCACGCTGCCCATGACAGGCCCCGCCTCCGCCCCGGCTCTCCTCTGCCCCCACATCCTGGAGCCCAGGCTCAGGGACAGGAAAGGCCAGGCAGAGCTGGGGAGCCGGGCACAGGGCGCCTCCACTGCCCGCAGGTGTCCAGGGCGCTGCAGCTGCTGCCCGTCTGCTTTAGGACCCAGCGAGGACGCGGGGTGGGCAGGGGAACCCAGGGTGGGGGCCGGGCGGGGACCTCCAGGTGGAGCAGAGCAGAGGAGACGGCCTGGGGCCTCAGGGGGCCATGGTGTCCAGCCCGGGATCCAGCGCATGTCGGGTCACTCAGACAGCTGAGGAGAGGCCCAGGGACAGTGAGGACACCGAGGCGCAGCCCCCCACAGGCAGCCGGCCGGGAGCCTCAGTCCTGCGTCCTCATCACACCAGCAGGGCACCATGGGGACTGGCCCAGAGACCCGGGGGCGCCACCATGGCCTTGGGGCACTCAGTCAGCGAGGAGACTTCAGCCCTCGGTGACCACACGGCACTGACCTGTGCTGCTGGCAAGAGGCCAGCCCTCGGGGGGGCAAGGCCAGGCTGGTGGCCCAGAGCAGCTCAGGTCATGACACAAAACGGCCACACGGCCTCCCTGGCCGCAGACCGCCTGGGCCACCAGCCTCCCGCCCAGGGCCCGCTGCATGGTGCCCAGCAGCCTGGGTCCCACAAGCACCTGGCCAGCCTTCACGCACCCAGGGAAACTTGGGGACCGTCCTCCTCACGTAAGGACAAGGATGGTGGAGCCGCGCTGGCCCTGCTGTCGGCGGGTGGAGGGTCTGTGTGCTTCCTGAGCTTCTGGACGGTTCCTGTGGAGTCCACCTGCAGGCCCGGGCAGCAGGCCCTGGCCCCTCTGCAGCCTGGTCCTCCCAGGGGGGGTCTGACCCTGGATTCGGAGCTAATAACCCCTCCCTGGCCACCGGCTCAGCCCAAGGGACCTGCCTGTCACCCCGTCCTTCCGCCTGGCTTGTAAAGACAATGGCCCAGACCCTGTCCTCAGGGGGCTCTGGCACACGGGAAGCACTAGGGTGAGCAAGGGGACGAGAGGGTGGCACTCTGCAAGTGACAAGAATGGCGTGGGAGACCGCAGTCCCCAACAAGAGGTCATGGGGCCCGGGGGGTGTGCAGGGCGCCCTCAGCCAGCCTTGGCCCTCGCTGGCGGACTGAGCTCGGGTTCAGCAAGAGCCGCGCTGGGCCCTGGGGGTTGGGGGAGGCCAGGGGAGGCCGGGGTGCAGCCTCCTGCCCGCCACACCTGGGGCACGGAGCAGCGCTCCCCAGGGGCCAGTCCAGAGGCTGCGCGCCCACCGTCCCCTGGAGCCTCAGCACCAGCCGCCAGCTCTGCACACAGGGAGCCCAGGAGCAGGCTCGGGTCCCCACGGAGGACGGAGGACGGCGGAGCCCGGGACGGAGAGAAGGCGCGCAGCAGCAGTTCCCAGAACCCCCGCGTGCTGGCCACCTCATGGAGCAAGCGGGAGGCAT
>NW_026004654.1:0-2067 GCF_001458135.2 Marmota marmota marmota | reverse complement strand
AAGTGACTGTATGCCACAGGATGAACGAACACAGTCAGGGGCCCAGGCTAAGAGCCAGGCCTGAAGACTGGAGTGCAAATGGTCAGGGTTCTAGAGGGCTGGGTTGGGGTAGGGACAGCATGCAATGGGAGAGGACAGAGAAGGGAAGAAGGTGATCTAGCAGAGCAAAGTCTGCACAAGGCCTATGTCCACTGCCAGGTGTCAGGGTTCAGGCAGCCAAAGGGGCCCAGGCAATGGGCTGGGCTCTGTTTCATATAGGAGCCTTCAGGGTGCAGAGGCCAGCTAATTCCAATCCTCTGCCTCAGGTAAGTTGATCCTCAGGGAGGCACCTGGAACAGGGCAGGGCTAGAGAGGTAGGGAAATAGAGGGGAGATGGTGGTGCATTGTTAGGAAGGCTCAAGGCCCAGGTCCATGACTAGGTGTCAGGTTGGGCAGCAGGACCCGGGTTGAAGGAGACCAAAGGGCCCACACAAGGGGCAGGGCTACTTTTTCTTTTAGGGATCCAGAATCGCCAATAGGACAGGACCACCTCCCTGGCGTGGTTGGGAATCCTGGGAAAGGAATAAAAAAGGGGGATTCACAGGGACAGGAACAAAAGGAGGGCCAAAGAAGTGCACAGTGGGAAGGGATGGAGGGTGGATGCTGGTGGGGTAGGGCCTGGATCCCAGGTTAGGGACCTAGAGGAGGGCTCATGCCAGGGGAAGGGGGACAGGAGAAGTGTGACAGGAGTGCATGTTGGGGGCTTGTGGTGGGGGCTCAGAGGGGTGAGACCCAGGTCTCAAGCCAGCACCCCAGTAATGGGACCCACCTGACTGATAATGAATTAGAGAACCAAAGAGAAGGAGACCCACAAGCGCCAGAGGAATTTTTGAGGGGAAGACGAAGAAGTGGTTGCACAAGGATGAGATGACAGATAAAAGCACAAGGGGCACCTAGGGGAGCTTGCTGATGGGCACAAGCAAGAGGCCTCCAGGTCAGACCCAACACAAAGAGACTCCATGCTATGCTAAAGGACATGAGGAAAGCGGTCAGGGGCTCAGACAAGCAGCCAGGCCCTGGAACTGGCTGTGTTTCCCACTGGGAGCATTCAGGGTGCAGATGCTAGCCAATTTTTCTCCTATGCCCCAGGTGAGAAGATCCTCAGAGAGAGACCTGGACCAAAGGAGGGTCAAAAGAGGGCACTCTGATGTCATACCTGTGGTGCAGAGATTTGGGTGGGGTCATTGGGCAGCCAGGACCCATTTGAGGAGCCCAAGCTAGAAAGAAGCAGGGGGAGCAGAGTTTCTGGGCAGTGACAGGATACCTCAGCATACATAAGGGAAACAGAGGGGAGTAACAGGAGGGGGCTGGTAAAAGGTGTCTGAAACCAAGCGACAGGGACAGGGTCCTTGAGAGGAGTGGCCAGGGGCTCAAGCAAGGAGACAGGCCCAGTAATGGAGAGCCAAGGGCTAGCACCTTGGCCTGGGTGAATGAAAGGAAAATGGTTGTCTGTGGGAGCTCTTATACCTCTGCAACCTGGGTAGAGCAGACTGGCTCCTCCAGGTGAGAGACCCCTCCCACTTTGGTGTCCAGGCTATCTTGTATTCTGCCTCAGCCTGTGTAGAGGGGATTTGTCCTTCCAGGCAAGAGACCCTTCCCACCTGGGTTTGTAGGGTGGGCTCCTATACAGCTGCAGCCAAGGTAAAAGGGATTCACCCCTCCAGACAGGAGACCCCTTTCGCATGTATGTCTGAGGGAATTCACATACCTCCACATGCAGGCTTAAGTGGACTCGATCCTCCAGTTGGATACCCCTCCCTCCTGGATGTCTGGGGAAACTCCTGTACTCCGCAGGCAGGGTAGATGGGACTCGCCCCACGAGGCAGGAGACACCTCTCAATTGGGTGTCAGACAAGCTAGTAACCACCCTCACCAGGGTAGAGGTTACTGGTACCACCAGGTGGGAAAACCCTTCCACCTGGGTGTCTGCAGGATCTTGTATACCACTGCAGCCAGGGTAGAGGGGACTCACCCAGCTAGGCTGGAGACTCCTCCCACCTGGGTGTTAGGGGAGCTTCGTATACCGTC
>NW_026004653.1:0-2067 GCF_001458135.2 Marmota marmota marmota | reverse complement strand
GAAGGAGCCATTGGCTTTGAAAACAAACACACCCTAAAGTTCTGCTTAAAACTTGGAATTCAGCAGAATGTCAAACATACAATAATTGGCCCATTCCTCTTTGTCAAACAAGGGAATGATTGCCACCTTCCACATGTGGCAGTGTTGACAGAGCCTGGCCCATGGCTGCCTGTCCGTGGCCACACCCCGAGATGGGCGTCCAGGAGCAGGCTGCTCCTCCCTCCTACAGATTCCAACCCTGCACACAGTGCCAGCTACCCACCCCCAGCCCAGTCAAAGAGGAGGGGCCTGCTCCTCAGCCAGGGCCAGATGGCCACGTCCAGAGCCCTTTGGTCCAGCCTCTCCATCACTGCAGTCACCAGGCACTTCCCACTTCTGCCCCCTCCTTCCTCTTGGCTGTGCTTAGGGACAGTGGCTCAAACTGTCCAGGCTCCAAGAATCAGGAGAACGATGGTGACTTTGGGGGGCTCATGGGAGCATCAGGGGCCACTGTGGGAAAGGCCCTCCTGGGCCATGTGGCCACCTACAGTGGCTGTGAGAGGGGTAGGTGCTGTGGTGGGCTTTCGTCTCATCAGCCAAGTGATGAGATGTCATGTGAGGAGATCCCACCGCCCTCCTCCCGCCCCCTGCAGGTGAGTGGGGAGGAGGGGAGGAGGGGGCAGGGCATGGAGAAAAGAAAAGGACCCCTTATTCTTGATACGGTCATAAATGGACGGCTCCTGGGCCCCTGTGCCTCATAACTGACTCTTGCATTGACAAGGAAGCCACGGAAGACAGAGTTGAAACAGAAAGCCACCTGCTCAGGCCTGTGAGTGACTCCTGTCCCCAAGCCTGTTTCCCACATCACTTTACCCAAATCCCAGGAAGGGGTCGGCACAGAGGCTGATTCTCAAGGTCCCCAAGGCCTGGGTCACACAAGCCAGCTTATCCCTTCTCTGTAGTGGGCTGTCTGCAGGCTCAGAGCCTCTGTCTTTCACTTATCAAGGTTCTAAGAAGCTTCTGGACACTGCTCTGTCCAGCACCATGGACATCAGCCAGAAGTGACAATTAAAACTTAAATTTTACTAAAGTTTCCTAGCCAGGTGAGACTGAATTGGGCATATGTGTGTGTTTGGAGCTTTGATTTTTCAAATATTCATTATACAAATTGTTTTGTGCACTAAACAAGTTCCCTGGCTTAATGAGATGACCTACAGTGACACACTGGGACTCCCCACCAGGGGACTCCACTGACCTGGACATCTCCAGTGAAAAGGCTAAGAAAGGAGAGACAGAGGGCCAGGCCTGGGTGGCCAAGGGCCTGCAGGAATCAGGAGCCCAGCAGCTCAGCTCCGCCCCCTCCCTGCCCACCTCATCCTGGCCTGCAGGCTCTCTGGTCACAGGACTGCCCCCATCTTCCTGTCCCATCTCCTCCTACTGGGATCCCCATCCAATCGGATCAAGTCTCCACTTTCTCTCTGGTCTTTACCAGAACTAGGAGGCTGCTCCCATCACCTCCTGGACTCTCACCTTCCCAGGACCTCAGAGAAGCCAAGGGGGAAGTGGAATCCAGGGAGAGGACGTGGAGGCAACTCCGTCTGGTCCATTATTTGGTGCTGCTAAGTCTGCTCTCTGGTCCTGGGTGAATACAGAGAATGGCCTCCTGGGGCAGGGGTGGGGTCTGCCTGAGAGGTCACCCTGCCACACCTCAGGTGGTTCCTGCTCCTCCCTGACTTTCCAGCCTGTGAGATGGATCTGCCCTAGGAGCTGCCGGAGCTCAGTGGTGCGTGGAAGAGCGATTCAGCTGTGTCCTTCTGTGTTCCGGCTTCCTGTTTAGGTACCATCCCTCCACCCAGAGGAGGGAAACCTCCATGTTGTTTATTTATTTATTTATTTGTATTTAATTGTACATATTCATGGGGTGCAGGGTGGTATTTTGACATGCACATACAATATATTAATGGTTAAACTGGGGGTGATTAGCATAGCTATCACATTAAACACTTATCACTTATGTTTGCTGGGAACATGGCGAATCCTCTTCTCTGGCTATTTTGAAATCAAGTCTTCAGCCTAAATTTTTGATGT
>NW_026004652.1:0-2068 GCF_001458135.2 Marmota marmota marmota | reverse complement strand
GGCCACAAGGACTTCCAGGGAGTGGCCACCTAGCCTTGCAAGATAGGCCCTAAGATACGGTGCTGCCCTCCCGACTGACAGGATCCTAGTAATGTTCCTTCTGACCTTGACACCACCTACTGCCTCATGATCCTCCTGGTCATTTCCTCCTGCCTTTGTTCACTATCCATCAGAAACCTGGAGAGAGGACTCACTTTTGGTTAAGTGAAAACACACAGGGTCTCACTCATGTTACTCTTTCTTTCTGTGTCCCAGGTAAGAGATCACTTTCCCCTGAAGGCCTAGCAAGAGTATTAGCAGCATCCAGCCTGGCACCATCAGGACCAGGCTTGGCTGCTGAGCTCCTGCTGCCTGCTGCTGCCTTCTGTACACCCTGCCTTCCTGGGCGGGCTGTGGGGCAGGGACTCTGGTTACTATGACCACCAGCAGACACACTTCCTTCAAGGAACTTGAACTTCTTCCTGCCCTCACTAGGGGACAAACCTCCACTCAGATGCTGCTTGTGCACAGGGCTGCTGACAGTCTGAGGACTCTCAGGGGAGCAGGTTGGGGACAGCTCTGAAGTCACACCCTCCCTACCCCTCCCATACCTTCTCCCTGTACCTGGGCTCCTCCAGTGTCTCTCCTCTGCCCTCCTGCCTGGGTCTTCTCTGTCCTTTCCCCTCCTACTCTGAGTTCACACCTGTCACTCCTCACTCCCCACATGGCTGTCCTCATGTGGGTCACTACCCTGTTCTCCTGCACATCCTGGCCCTTGGCCTGCCTCTGACTTCACCCCTTGGATTCTCATGGGAGAGTCAAAGATGGTGCCTGGTGGACTTTAGAGACCAGAAAGGAGAGCAGCAGCTGTTCAGGGTTGTACATGTGGCCAACATGGTCCACTGTGAGCAGAGTCCCTGCATTATATGAACTGTGGAGCTGCCAGAGGCACTTGTTTCCTTCTAGTCTGAGGAGTGGCCACCAGAATGTGTGGATGGCTTTGTCCTGAGGCCATGCAGTCACTGAGCTAGCTCTTCTGCCCTGTGTGGGGAAGCAACCATAAAAGAGCTGCCCATGCCCAGCTCTGGACATAGAAACTCTATTTTGTCCACAGAACAACTGCCCATCACTATGACACTTGCTTCTCTCTGTCACTGGAGCCCATCATGTCCCCCAGTATCTTGAGCAATGGGAAGGTCACTGTTCCAGGCAGCAGGAGGGCCCTGTGCAGGTCCTGAACTCCATGGTGTTCATGCTCAGTCCTGAGAGTGAAGAGGCAGCCATGGGTTTAGACAAGAGATGCCAGCTTTACCTGCCCAGGCTCAGGGTGTCTGAAATTAGAGTACTATGGGCAGTGTGGCACACACATAAGTCCCAGATACCTTGAGACTGAGGGAGGAGGACTGCAGGTTCAAGAACACCCCAGGAAAACTATAGAACACAGTATGTAAACAAAGGGAGCTGACTTGGATGTAGTTCATCGTGGCCTAGCACATCAGAACCCTGACTGCATCACTGCAGCTGAGAAACTAATAAATAAGTAAATAAATATATAATCAAATGAATAAATAAATAAATATAAAAGCATACATTTAACAAAAAGTCAAGAAATATCTATGTTATACACATATTCATATTAGAATTACAGAGTAAACACCGACGTGTCCATAGGATTTATATTTTAAATATTATATATGTGGCATGGAGTATTCCTTTAGTTTTAAATTGAACTCTGGCTAAGAAGAGGCTCTGGAGGTCTTTGCTGACCCTCCTCTCTGGTAGCAGAGTCTCTGCCCATGACAGTGAGCTCAGCACCGAGTGCAGAGCCAGGGGAGAGCCGACTCCTGGTCTCTGAACCTCCCTTGGCCATGGCCTCTCTGCTTGGCTCAGTCCTGGGGAATGGAGCACCTTCCTCCCCTGGATCCCCAGCCAGGCAGCCTGAGGCAAGGGCCTCTGCTTCCCCAGGTCCTCACCACACTGCCCAGGAGAACCTCCTCTTCAGAGCCCAGGGCCAGAGCCTGCAGCTCTCAGGCACCCCAGCCTGAGCTCAGCCTTGTGTGAGCTCCTGCCCCAGCCTTTCCCATCTAGG
>NW_026004651.1:0-2068 GCF_001458135.2 Marmota marmota marmota | reverse complement strand
CTAGAAATGAAACCCTGCCGCCGTCGCCTCCGTCTCTGGGCCGCGCTCACGAGCGCCGCGCTTGTCTGCGACCATAGCAGAGCCGCCGTGGCCTCTGCAGCTCTTCAGCCCGGTGCCCGGCCTCAGGGGCCCAAGCGGCTGCCGCCGCGGCTCTCCGTCCCCCTCCTCCGGAGCACGGGTCCCCTGGCAGGGGGGTGGAGAATGACCCCAGAGCAGGCTCTGCCCGAAGGTGCAGCAGCGAACAGGCCACCGAGACGCTCGAGGCTGCAGTCCAGCCTTCGGAGGACAGGGCTCGGCACGCAGCCCAGCTCCAACCTCTAGGTGCGGCTGCCAGACAGTGTATACAGAGCCATCAAGACAGCAAGCAGAAAGCAAATGGTGGCTCCCGCGGAGTGGATTTTCGGCACAGAAACCACAGCCCCGCCAACAATCCCAATCCACAAACTCTCCCTGTATAAAAAATATTCAAAAAAAAAAGAAAAAAAAGGCGGGGCGCACTGAGCTTTCTTTGCCTCGGGTACTTACAATCCACTGCTGATTACACATTCAGCTTCTCTGCCCGGAGTGAAGCGAAAGAGGAAGCAGATGGGAGCAAAGCGCCTGTGGCTCTGAGCAGCCAAGCGTCTCTTTTTCGATTTCTTTGTTCTTCCTGCTCCTTGGCAAAGTGGTCTGCTACAGATTAACGGTGAAAGGAGCTCTAACAGACTGTGCGAAATCTCTATTAAAGCCGCTGCTTTGAGCACCACGCTCAGCACTTCAGCAACCCCCGTACGCAGCGGCCATCTTCCTCTAAAGTCACTGTTAATATTAATAAATATTAACCATTGTGCCTATAGAAATATGTAAATATATAAATGTGTTTAATACATGTGTTTGTAAATATGTATGATATATGTGTGTGTATATATATGTATGGGGGACATGTATTTCTTTTCTTTCTTTTTTTTAATTTTATAAACAGTTCAACATTTTATTGCCCAATTAGATTCAATGGCCCAGAATGGTATACAGTTAAGGAAGAAAAGTATATAAAGAATTTTTTCTCGATTTTAAAACTTGTATTTCATATTGGTTGAATCCTAAAAACAACTCCTTCGAGTAGATTCTATTTTCTTTATTTTTAAAGGAGAAAATTAGAAGAGTTAAGTGACTTTCTTAGGACAATGGACACTATCAGGTGCCAGAGTCAAGATTCAAGTATCACTCAATTGATCCTAAAGCTGGAGCTTCCTGAAAATTTCTGTACTGTCCCCCATACTGCCTCTCATCTCTCAATGAGAGCTGAAGTTAGAAGAAAAAGTATAGGCTACTTTGACCTCAGCTGGGAACATGAGCATTGTTAGGTCAAATTTCTCAGCACTCTGTACATTTTCACTAATGACTGAGAAGTCACCAAGTATTGACTTTGGGATTATAAATTTTAACCCATAGGGTAATTCACAAGCACAGAATCTATGAAAATTGAGACTGACTAGAAACATGTGCTTGTGAAGGTACTGGTCTTTGAAAGCAGGTAAAAACTGGAAGAATAAAAAAACCCAAAGGGGTTTATTCTGGGAATTACACCAGAGAGTATTCACATTTGTCTGCAGGAAGCAGCAGTTTTATTTATCTAAGGAGTTAAAGGTCAGAACTTATGGCTCCCGGGATATCTGGAAAATGACACAAGGAAGGAAGGGAAAAAAGGAAAAGAAACAGAACAGAAAACAGAAATATTGTAGTTAAGAGCATCAAAAGTGTTCCCCCTTTTTAGGAACAAGGCAAGACATTCATTTGCCTCATTTCTTTTTAACACTCTACTGTATATCTAACCAGTGGGAAAACTGTGAAAAAGAAGTAAAAGACAAATATTGAAAAGGAGTTCATGTTTACCCTCAGAAAACATGTTGATCTAAGCTGAAAAATTCCATAGAATCTATAAGAAATTTCAGACCTACATAAGAAGTTAGGTCACCAGACATAAGGCAAAAAATAATAATAATTCTTTTTGCATATAAACAATCAATAATTACAAAATGAATTATAAAAGCACACAACTTATAATAGAACCACATAGATGAAATGAAAC
>NW_026004650.1:0-2068 GCF_001458135.2 Marmota marmota marmota | reverse complement strand
TCCTAGCCCTAATTTAAATGTTATGTTTTAAAGGGAGAGAGAGAGAGAGAGAGAGAGAATTTTAATATTTATTTTTTTAGTTTTCGGCGGACACAACATTTGTTTGTATGTGGTGCTGAGAATCAAACTTGGGCCGCAGGCATGCCAGGTGAGCACAATACTGCTTGAGCCACATCCCCAGCCCCCTAGCCCTAATTTAGCCCTAATGTTAAACCTACCCATAACCCTAGCCCTAAGACTAAGTCTAACCCTCGTCCTAACCCTTTTTGTAGTTCTAACACTATCTGTTATCATAACCGTAACACTAGCCCTAACTTTAGCCCTAACCATAGCCCTAGTCCTAAACCTATATCTAACCATAACAATTAATATAAATTTAACCTCACTTTACTACTAGCCCTAACACTACTGCTAATCCCCCCAAAAAATCCTAGCCCTAACCCTAGCCTTAGCTCTAAAACAAAACTGAGCCATAGCCCCAACCCTAACCCTAACCTAATCATAACCCTAGAACTGACATTAGCCCTACCCGTAATTCTTAACCTAACCCTAACACAAATCCTACACCTAGCCTTAACCATCGCCCTAATTCGAGTCCTATCCCTAATCCTAAAAGTAACACTGATCCTGACTCTGACCCTAACACTAACCCTATCTCCTTTCATCCACCTAAATCTAAACCTAATATTAACACTAGACCTAGTCCTAATGCTAACCCTAATACTAGCCCTAATCATAACCCTAGTTCTTTCATTAGCTGTAGTCCTACACTAGCCCTAACCTAACCCAAATCCTAGCCCTAATCCAAGCCCTAACTCCAGATTTAATCTTAGCCCTAACCCTATCTCTAGCCCTAACACTTAACCTAAACCTAAACCTAAACCTTATCCCAACCCCAAACCTATACCGAATCATAGCCCTATTCCTAACCATAACATTAGCCCTAAACCTAGATATAATTTTATCCATTACCCTAAACATAACCCTAAGCAAATTCAAACCCTAGGCCTAACCTAACCATAGCCCTAACCTAAACATAATCCTAGTCCTAACTGTAGCTCTAATCCTATCCATTACTTGAACTATATCTTTAAACAAATTCTAATCCTAGGCTTAACTCTAACCCTATGCCTTAGCCTAACCCTGTCCAAAAATTTTACTAAACCTAACCTGAATCTGAAACCTAACCATATCGATTACCCTAACCCTAATGCTAATTTTAGCCCTAACCCAAAACCTTAACCAAACCCATACCCTAACTCTGACTCTGACCCTAATAATACCCCTAGCTGTAAATCTGACCCTAACACTCAACATAACCCTTACAATAGACCTGGCCATAAACCTAAACCTAAAGCTATCCCTAACCATAATCCTAGAACTGACATTAGCCCTAGACCTAACCCTAGCCCTAACCCTAACACAAACTCTACACCTAATCCTAGCCCTAAGCCTAGCCTTAATCCTTATCCTAACCTTAACCAGAGCCCTAACCCTAATTTTATCCCATGCCCTAGCTGTAACATTATACCTTACCCTAACCCTAATGCTAACCCTAACCCTAACCCTAACTCTAGGCCAAAACCTAACACTAACCCTAGGGCTAATCCTAGCCCTAATTTAAACCTAATCTTAAACCTAATCTTATCCCTATCCCTAAGACTAACTCTAACTCTTGCCCTAGCCCTATCCAAAGTTCAAAACTTATCCCTTACCATAACCCAAATCTAGCCCTATCCCTAGCCCCAACCCTAATGGTAACCATCACCATAGCCCTAAACCTGGTAGTAATCCCTAACCTTAAGCCAAAACCTCATCCTAACACTAGCCCTAAACCTAATGCTAATTGGAAAAGGAGCCCTAACTCTTCCCTAGCCCTAAAACAAAACTGAGCCATAATCCTAACCCTAACCTTTAACCTAAATCTAACACTAATGTAAACCTATCCCTAAACTTAGCCCTAATTTGAGTCCTAACCCTAACCATAGAAATAACCATGACCCTTAGTTGGTCCCTAACTGTACCCCTAGCTTTAAACATTGCCATAACGCTAACCCTAAAACTAGCT
>NW_026004649.1:0-2068 GCF_001458135.2 Marmota marmota marmota | reverse complement strand
TATATATATATATATATATATATATATATATATATATATATATCTCCTGTTGGTTCTATTCCTCTAGAGAACTCTAATACAGATAGATTTGCTAATTGCAGTCATCTGATAATTACACATAGCATACGTGTATTGAAATGTCACACTGTATTCCATAGCATATACGGTTACTATGTGGCACATGAAAAATATACATATATTTTAAAAGAAAAATTGTGTTTGTTGGATCATAAGATCTAAGTTCTCAGAGAGTGCACCTATTTTTATAGTTAGTCCTAAGATCAAGAGCAAAAGCACTAGAATTTAATGATAGGGAACCTCAATATTTATTCCTTTCTCTCTGCCCTGAACAAGCGACATTGATTGGGAGTTGGACAACCCTGTGTTAGAAGCTGTGTTCACACGGATTCTCAGAGATTTGCTTTCTCCTGTGTTGTTCCATAAGAAATTAGCCCACGGGCTTATGTTCCCTTTTTACCTTTGTGTGCGGGGTCAGTTCACTGTCTTATGTTGGTTCCAAGAAATGTGGGTGTATCCTGTTCATCTTTTCACTAGTGTGACCTCTAGGTTAGCACTTCATTTCTAATGTTAATATTTTCTCATTTCTAATTTCTTCCCTAGAATTTTCTAACTTATGTCTGAATTTTATGCTGTTCTTTCATGGTTTCCAAGATTTTCTTAAGGTATTTCAGCTTGTTTTGAAATAGAATTTGCTATTTCTATCGGATTTTTGTGCATAGCCTTCTGGTATAATTTTATTGTTTCTGGGGATTTTTTTTCTCATAACTTTTCATGAGATATAACCTCAATACTTCTCTGCTTCTCATTTTATGTGAAATTAATTTCTGTAAATTTCTTAGAAAGCGTGAAGGTTCAGGTATTATTTAAGCTTCACAACTTCTTTGGCTGTTTTAGTTCGACTTCAGGAATTCCATGGCTCCTTTCTCCTCCCACACTTTGTTCTCCTCCCTTCTTTCCTCTGTCCCACTTCCTTTTTTTCTCATTCCAAGTTTCATTTTGGTTCAAATTCTAGGTTTTTCTTCTCAATGTGTCCAGTCCAGGAAAGGAGCTCTGGCTGGTGAGTTTTGGGGGTCCATCAGGTCCAGAGTGATCAACTTCTTAAGTGGAAGATTTCAGAATCTCCCAAGGTTGTTTGGGGGCTATTTTCATATGATGCCACTCGCTCCCCAGGTCCCTTGCACTCTGGGCTGTCCGATGTCCCCTCTTCCCTCTGATGCCTCTAGTTAGATGCTGACTTTTGCAGGCTTTTGGGGCCTGGTGCTGCTTGTATTTGGGGTTTATGAGGGCACTCAACTGTGTGGTTTTGTTCTAAATGTTGCCCATGGTTTGTGGTTTTGTTACCTCATTGTTTGGGCTGTTTTAAACATTGTTACCTTCTTCTTTGAGTTTTTTATAGCTACCCTTTTGTCCTTAATTTCTATCTAAATTCCACTGTGTTGGAAATGCCAATTCTGATATAATTTAGATCCTTTAATATTTATTGAGACAAGTTCTGCCACCCAAGATATGATTAATTTTAGTAAAGTGTAATTCGTGCTTGAAAAGCAATGAGTATTTCCTGTTTGGTGCTGTGTTGTTCATTGGTCAATTAGGTTAACTGACATATATTTTTACTTCCATCTGGGATTATATTTCATCTTCATGAAGGCTGCCTTCAGTCTTTAGTGCACATCTCCTGGAGCCAAGCATTCTCAATTGTGTTTGTAAATATATTTTTTGGCAGCATCTATTCTCTTCTAGTGCTTTCAAGTTGCCATTCCACTTTCAGTTGGTCTGCTCTGTTTGTCTTGAAAAGTCAGTTCTCAGTGTTATTGTTTAATCTCTGTTGGTGTGTGTGTGTGTGTGTGTGTATTGGGGGGGGAGGTTACCTTTTGGGACTTACAGAGATTTCCTCCCATTTTTGTTTTATAGCAATTTTACTCTAATACATTCCTGGGGTTTGCAGTTGTCTCTTGAACCTGGTGTTTGGTGTCTTTCATCATTTTAAAAAATCAGCCAATGTATTTATGCCTATGACTCTGACACAAATTATTTCTGTTCTCTTTCT
>NW_026004648.1:0-2068 GCF_001458135.2 Marmota marmota marmota | reverse complement strand
AAATACTGAATTGATATTTTTCCAATTTGGTTTCAGTATTTTTTACATAGATCTTTCAAGATAACCTCTTATGATTGATTGATAAATGAAAACTATTGTTAGCTTTTCAATTTTTCTTGTGTTTCTAAATATGTGAAAACAAAACAAAGCAAAAACAACATATCCTGAAAACAAGTTTAGTGCTGGCACAACATACCTAAAATTAATTTACACATTTTTTCATATTTAATATATTAAAATGTAAAAACAAATTATTTTACTTAAAATAATTTTTTACTAAGAAACATGGAAGTATTAAAATGCAAAACATGAGAAGTTTTTAAATATAATAGAAACTTTAAATGAAATGAAACAATTAATTCATTGTATTAATTCTGTGGGTTTTCTTAAAATACTTTCAAATTTTAGCTTCACTCAATGCACAAGTTAGGCTAGTAAATTTACTTTTGTTTATTATCCTCCTAACATATAGTCCAAAACCAAAGTAAAACAGGAATATTCTAAGTCATAATAATCCTATAATAAGATTGAAAATGTTCTTAAAAGAATATTCAATAGAGATGAAATTAACCAAGCAAAATGTCATTCTCTGATAAATTTTGTCCATTCAGTCTCATAATTCAGATAAATAACATTGGGGATTAAATATGTGTTTGCCTGAATTCCCTGAATATTTCCACTAACTTTAATCCTCCTTTTGAGCCAGGCTCAGTGACACATGCCTGTCAACCCAGTGGCTTGGGAAACTGAGGCAAGGGAGTCATGAGTTCAAAGCCAGCCTCGACAAAGGCCACACACTAAGCAAGTAAGACCCTGTCTCTAAATAAAATTTTAAAAAAAGGGTTGTGGATGTGGCTCAGTGGTTGAGTGCCCCTGAGTTCAATCCCTGGTATGCCCCCTCAAAAAAAATCAAAACACCTAATTCTCCTTTTGATTATATGGCTCCAGATGTGGTAAAATTATGAAACAAGATTAAGTTTAGAATTAAAAGAGCATTTACAGGGCAAAGTTTCCAAATTAATATTTTATTTATTTTTTTGATGGGAATTTAAATTAGTATAGCCATCATGGAAAATAGTATGGTAGTTCTTCAAAAAATTAAAAATAGAACTAGGATATGATTTAGCCATCTCACTACGATGTATATATCCAAAGGAAATGATATTTGTATACGGTAGAAACACCTGCACTACCTGCTCATGGCAGGATTATTTTCAGTAGCCAAGTAATGAAGACAACTTAAGTGTCCATCAAGTCATGAAACAGCATGTATTTCATATACGAAGTTAAATACTGTTTATTCATTAAAATAGAATGAAATCCTGTCATTTGCAGCAACATGGATGGAACTGCAGATCACTATGTTAAATGAAATAGGCCAAGCACAAGAAGATATATTATTTAACTAATATTTGGAATCTAAAACAGATGATCTCATAGAAGTTGAGAGTAGAATGGGGGTTACCAGAGTTTGAGGAGAGTAGAACAATGTGAGAGATGGGAGAAATTAAGTGATGATAGTAAGTTACCATTAAATAGAGTAAAGTTCTGGTGTAATATTGCTCAGTAGAGTGATTATTGATAACAATAATGTATGGTCCATTTTAAAAAAACCAGAAAAAGAGATTTTGAAAGTTATTACCATAAGGTGATAAATATCTGATGAGATAAATATGTTCAATTTGAATTAAACTTTATGTAATTCATAACTATATTGAAAGACACAGTACATCATTAATATGTTCAATTGTATGTCTTTGTATGTTTGTTAAAATATTTTTAATTAAATATTTAAAAATATTTAAGAGCACATGTCTGTATTCCCAGTGGAACTAGAGGCTATGGCAGGAGGATGGTAAGTTCAAAGCCAGCTTAAGTAATTTAGCAAGACTCTGTCTCAAAAAAAAAAAAAAGAAAAGAAAAGAAAAGAAAAGAAAAGAAAAAGAAAGAAAGAAAAAGAAAAAAAGAATAGCAACAATGGGCTGGTAACATGACTCAGTTGTTAAGTGCTGCTGGATTAAATTAAAGTTATCAATTGACATTTTTATAAAGGCAAAAAATACAGGCT
>NW_026004647.1:0-2068 GCF_001458135.2 Marmota marmota marmota | reverse complement strand
CGGGACTCAGCCCTGGGCCCCGACACGGTGCGGGCGCTCATGTACTACGCTCTCAAAGTCTGGAGTGACATCGCCCCGCTGAACTTCCACGAGGTGGCCGGCAGCACCGCAGACATCCAGATAGACTTCTCCAGGGCCGACCACCAGGATGAATACCCCTTCGACGGCCCCGGCGGCACAGTGGCCCACGCCTTCTTTCCCGGAGACCACCATTCTGCAGGGGACACCCATTTTGACGATGAGGAGGCTTGGACCTTCCGCTCCTCTGGTGGGTGCTGAGTCCCTGGGACCCCTAGGCCCGGGCAGCCCCCACAGACTCCCTGAGGTGACGCGGAGCCACCCAGCCCCGAGACCAAGTGGCAGGCGGGCCACGTGCCCCCAGCCAAACTGGCGTAAAGGTGCCTGTGAATGGCCGGGCAGTCCCGGCTCCAGCCACCCCTGGGTGTCCATGAGCAGCCAGGCCGGCCTTGCCCGGGCCTCTCCTAGTGAGGAGGGCCCGGCCCATCGTTTGGGGCCAGGCCTGTAGCTCCAGGGTCTGAGGACCCACTTGACACCCGGGCCTTTGTGCTCGGGGACTCGGCTGGTCCTCAAAGCCTGAATGAGCCCCACGTGGCCCAGAGAGGTTGCTGCCTGCTGTGAGCATGCAGGGGACCCCCAGGGAGAAGCCGAGATCCCACAGAGCCGCAGAGGGAGCGGGCAGTCCTAGCAGAGTCCCCTGAAGGGACGCAGCCCCAGCACCACCAGGGCAGCAGGCCCCCACATGTGGCCCCGGACTGCAGGGGAGAGGGGGTTGCTCATGCAGTTCCCATCCCCCAGATGCCCACGGGATGGACCTGTTTGCAGTGGCCGTCCATGAGTTTGGCCATGCCATCGGGCTGAGCCACGTCTCCACCCCCAGCTCCATCATGCAGCCATACTACCAGGGCCCCGTGGGCGACCCGCTGCGCTACAGGCTGCCCTACGATGACAGGGTGCGCGTCTGGCAGCTGTATGGTGAGTGTCCCCGAGGCCGGACACAGGCCCCCTGGATGTCCTGAGCTTGGCTCATCTGTCCTCAGACTGCCCCGTGCCAGACACACTGGCTGCCCTGCGTGAGTGGCAGGAAGGGAGGAGGGGACCAGCTGGCCTCAGCCTCTCTCAGAGCCCACCCTGGGTCCCTAGGAGCATAGGGAAAGCCACATCTGTCCCCAGTTCTCAGGATCCTGGCAGCAGCAATGGGGCAAGTGCAGGCCTGTGCAGAGCAAGGGGCCCTGCAAGTCTCCATGGTCCTGAGAGGGGACAACTGTCCACACAGGGGAAAACCAAGGCACATGGAGGCAGTCAGCTTACCCAGGGTGGACCACAGGAGCCAGGGCCAGGCAGCTTACCCAGGGTGGACCCACAGGAGCCAGGGCCAGGCAGCTTACCCAGGGTGGACCCACAGGAGCCGGGGCCAGGCAGCTTACCCAGGGTGGACCCACAGGAGCCAAGACCAGACAGGTTGCCCAGGGTGGAACACAGGAGCCAGGGCCAGACAGGTTGCCCAGGGTGGACCACAGGAGCCGGGGCCAGGCAGCTTACCCAGGGTGGACCACAGGAGCCAGGGCCAGGCAGCTTACCCAGGGTGGACCCACAGGAGCCAAGACCAGACAGGTTGCCCAGGGTGGAACACAGGAGCCAGGGCCAGGCAGCTTGCCCAGGGTGGACCTCAGGAGTGCACGGGCCAAGCTGAGCTCCGCCCCAGGGCCCCTCCCTCCTGAAAACCATCAGAAATAAGGCTAAAGAGCCCTGTCCCCCATCCTGGGAACCTGAGCCCCAGAGAGGAGGTGATGAGACCCCTGTGTCCTGGTCCCGGCCATGCCCGGCCACTCCCCAGTCCAGGGCCCAGGCCTCACTCTGTGCTGTCCCTACCACTCTCCACCAATGTCCGTGGGGCTAGAGGAAACCCAGGGCCTCACCCATGAGGGGCAAGTGCCTCACCCATCCGTCCCCAGATGGGGTGTTGCTTTCACTGCAGTAAAACGCACATCCCACAAAATTCACCCTTTGAAGTGTCCATGTCTAGCCAGGTGCAGTGCCCCCCCCCCCC
>NW_026004646.1:0-2068 GCF_001458135.2 Marmota marmota marmota | reverse complement strand
AAAAATTAGAATAAATAAGTAATTTAAGAAAAGTTTAAAAAGAAATAAAGACATAATAAGGAGCTAAGGGTGTGGCTTGGTGCTAGAGCACTTACCTCACATGTGTGAGGTACTGCATTCAATCCTCAGTACTACATAAATATAAATAAAGATATTGTTTCCATCTACAACTAAAAACATCTTTAAAAAAAAAAAGATGAGAAAACCAATTTGAGTGACAGTGAATTTCTCACTAGAGAAACCATGGAGGCCAGAGGAAGTGGCACAATATTTTTCACGTATTGCAAGAAAAGAACTATAAACGAAGAATCCTATACCCAACAAAAATACTCTCAAGAAATGAACAAAACTATCAAGACAGCTTCAAATGAATGAAAACTAAGAGGCCAACAGACCTAACCTTGAAAAAAAAAGAAAAGAAAGAAAGGAAATGGTAAAAGAAGGAATATTAGAACATCAGTAAGAGCTGGGCATAGTGGCATATGGCCTAAAATCCCAGCTACTCTGAAGGCTGAGGCAGGGGACACAAGTTCTATGCCAGCCTTGACAATAGCAAGACCCTATCTCAAAATAAAATTTATTAAAAGGCTGGGTATTTAAAAAAAAAAAAAAAAAAACAGGAAGAAATGGGCTTGGGGAAGTAACTCAGTGGTAAAGTACTTGGTTAGCACATATGAGGCCATAGGTATAATCCCTACTACTGAAGAGAAAAAACAAGCAGGAAGGAAGAACAAAGTAAACAGAAATATGATAAATACAATAAGCTTTTCATCAGTTTTTGAAATCATGTTTGATGGTAGAAATAAAACTGATAAAGTTTTCTGATGTACCTAAAGGATACATTTAAGACAATTATAAATGGAAAAGGATAAAGGAATATAAAGGGAGTAAAGTTTTTTTATTTTTTTTAATTGTAGATGGGTATAACTTGTTTTGTTTATTTATTTTTTTATATGATGCTGAGGATCAAACCCAATGCTTCATATGCCAGGTAAGCGCTCTACCACTGAGCCACAACCCCAACCCATGGGAATAAAGTTTCTCAACATCAATTGAACTAGTAATATGACAACTCAGAGGGGCTGTGATAAGTTATTTATGTATAATATAATATCCAGAGCAGCCACTAAACATGTTATACAAATGGATACATTTTTAAAAATGGCATAAACACGGTTGGGGACATTGCTCAGTGGTAGATTGTTTGTCTAGTACATAGGAAGCTCTGGGTTCCCTCCCCAGCACTGGAGAAAAAAGAAAAGAAAAGAAACAATGAACAAATAAAACTAAATTCTTAGAAATGTTTGCATAACCCACAAGAAAGCAGGAAAAAGAAAAGAGAGGGCCAGTGGGTGGGGCTCAGTGGTATAGCACTCTCCTAGCATTTGTGAAGCCCTGTTTTTTTTTTTTTTCCCCAGCAGTGAAAAAATAAAAAAAGAAGAAGGCAGAGAAGTAGAAAACAAAGATAACAAACAGAAAACAAAGACAAGAGATTTAAATCATAACCTGTCAATAATTGGATTAAGTATAAATGTGTCTAACCCATCAATGAAAAGACAGATATTGGCAATATGAATTAAGATGCATGACCCTGGGTTGGGGCTATATCTCAGTGGCAGAGTGCATGCCTTGCACAAGTAAGGCCCTAGGTTTAATCCTCAGTACCCACCCCCCTCCAAAAAAAGTCTATGACCCAATATATGGTGTTTTCAAGAAAATCACTTCAAATATAACAAAATAGGCAGGTTGAAAGTAAGAGGATTGAAAAAAGACATAGCTGAGCAGAGTGGCACACACCTGTAATCCCAAAGGCTCGGGAGGCTGAGGCAAGTAAATTGTGAATTCAAAGCCAGCCTGAGCAACTTAGCAAGACCCTGTCTCTAAATCACAAATAAAAAGGGTTGGGGTTGTGGTCCAGTGGTTAAGTGCCCGTGGGTTCAGTCCCTGGTACCCTGCCAAAAAAAGTTTGGAAATGTGGAGAAAATGATGCAGTTAATATCAGGTTAGTATCAGGAAGTGAAGTGGAAGCTCATATAGAAAGAAACTTGACTAAGAACCCTGAGGCTGG
>NW_026004645.1:0-2068 GCF_001458135.2 Marmota marmota marmota | reverse complement strand
CCTGCGGGGGTGGCCCCAGAGCTGTCCGGGCCCGTGCACTCAGCCCGGCTCCTGCAGTCAGCTGGGCACGGGACAGGGACGACTGGCCCAGTGACCGGGTGCCCTGGCCCAGCAAGGGGACACACGGGGGCCACGGTTCCCGGCCCTGTCCGCGGGGCCTGGGCCTCCTCAGGGACTGATGTAACGCAGGTCGAGGCTGTGCCCGCTGACCGCTGCCACCTGGGCCCTGGCCTCAGACTCACTCCCGCGAGCCACCAGGGCCTTGGGCTGCCGAGGAGGTGGCTGGGCTCTGACCCCACTTCACAGCCCAGGACACCGAGGTCCCGAGGACAGTGGAGCCGCCAGGGGCCACAGGCCTGCCGCCGGGAGGGCTGTCCACCACCAGGTGGCCTGGGTGTCTGGCCTCACGACAGCGTCCTGAGGACAGAGAGGCAGGCAGAACCCACCCGTGCTGCCCCTGGGAAGCCCGGCCACAGGCTGCGGGGACACTCGGGGGCGGGGCCGCTGCAGACAGCCTGGTCCCCTGTCCCTGGAGAAAGCGGCCACCCTCACAGTCGCGGGGTTCATGTTGCCACGTCTTCCTGCCCTGTCGCACCTTCAGGCTGGCGCGAGGTCCCAGCTTGCCCTCCTGAGCCAGGCCTGGGCTGCGCAGGCAAAGCTGTGTGGCTTCAGGAAAGTTCCTCTCCCTCTCTGGGCCTCAGCCAGCTCAACTGGCAGCCTCCATAGCTGATGTGACAGGGGGCCCTGCTGGGCCAGGGGTTGTTAGCCCCGGGGAGGAGGACAGTCCTGTCACCACCAGGCGGGTCGGGCTGTGCGGGGCTGTCACGGTGCAGGAGCCTTCAGTTTAGAAAGCAGGGGGGGGTGGCGGCTGGGTGCGGTGGCCCTGGGCCGGAGCCTCAGTAACACAAAGCTGTGCTCTCGCCACAGCCAAAGGGACGCGTTAGAGATAAATCAACGCAGCTGACGGACGGACAGACAGACAGACAGACGGAGGCTCACCTCCAGAGGAGGGCACCGAGGCAGGGGGTCTGTGTCACCAGGGCGGGAAGGCAGGCCGGTCCGAGGCTCAGCTCCTGCGGGGCGGCCGGATCAGGCCCACGACGCGGGGACACCCCAGCTCACCGCGGTGAGTCATCCCATGGCTCCCGGCACCCACCCTGCAGGGGCCGCCGGGGGTCCCTCTGAGGAGCAAGGAAGCATCCTGACACCCCCTCATTTGCTAATCACGGGGTTAACTAGAAGTGGCACTAAATCACACCCACAGGCGGGTGGCCCTGCATCTCCACCAGCACCCCCTCACCCACAGCGGCCACCCGGCCCTCTCCACGCAGCCTGCCTCTTCCAGAGCTGTGGCCACTCCAGCCTGCAGGTCCCCAACGGAGACACCAGGGGTCCTGGAAAAGATTCAGCTGACACCGGACGTGCTGAGCGCAGGGAGGCGCTGCCCCCACACCTTCTCAGGTCACCGCTTGCCCCACGCAGGCCGGAAATGTACGATCTTGGAGACACAGAGAGGTCAGGCAACCTGGCCCAGTTTGCACAGCGCAGGTTGTGGCTGTGGAGTTGGTGGCTCAAGTCAGAGCATCGCCCAGGAAACAGAGGGTAACCTCGTTTGGCGAGCAAAGATGCCCCCGCACAAAGAGATGGAGGGACAGAGGTCACCCGGGGAGGGAGGGAGGAAAGAGAAAACCAGGAGAAACAATTGGAACCTTCAGCGGGGGCAGGTGGCCCACCCGCTTCCCACAAAGACCAGGAAGAAGAGAAGAACTTCAAACGCAGCCGGCCACCCGGACATCAAGAGCGGACAGACAGAATCGGCCCCTTCGGGAGGGACATTGGTCAAGGCCAAGGGTGGGGGAGTCACTGTGACCCAGAAACCCGAGCTCCCAGCCCCCCAGCGGGGATCTGTGGGAAGCAGAAGGGACAGGGAGGGACCAACCCGGGTCTATTTTCAGGTGTGGAATCCTCTGGCCTCCGCAGGAGAGCTGCCTGTTGGGGAGCAGGAGATTCCGGGGCCCAGAATAGCAGCAGCCCCCAGGCCCCGCTGGCCAGGCTGGGGGGGGGGCAG
>NW_026004644.1:0-2068 GCF_001458135.2 Marmota marmota marmota | reverse complement strand
TGAAGATATCTTATATCAATTCCCTTAGAACTGTTTGGAATATTACAAAGATTCAGCTGAAATGCAGATAGAAATTTCCATTGTAAACTGCAGCAAAGAGATAACATGAAAGCAAGAGGTCAGTGTTAGAATTTTTCTTAATTTCTTTAAGAGAAAATTATGAAAATGGAGATAAGGCATTTTGCAAAAGAAATTATATATTTTTTATATATATATGTTTTTATATATATGTTTATATATATATATATATATATACACACAAAATGCCTTTATTCATTTATTTATATGGTGTTGAGAATCAAACCCAGTGCCTCACCTGTTCTTAAATGATCTACTCATATTCCTTCTCTGAAATAAGTTAAGTTGTGCAAGGTGCTGATAGGGCAAGACTCCTCAACATGATTGTTACAAATAAGCTGCAATCTTGCTTACCATCAAGTCCTGTCTGATTCTTTGTCTTTCTACACAGATTGCATGTGTGCAAAATCATTTAGTTTTAATAATCCACCAATTCTATTCAGAACTTAACTTTATGAGTCATGCCAAGTGTTGGGTTCCACAGATGACTCAGGCAATCCGTGCTCTTCAGGAAGTCACACTCCAGTGCTGAATGTTGTGTTCATTCATCCATCTGATTGTCAACTTACCGATTTCTTTGAAATCATAAATAAGCCAGTTTTTAAAAATCTGCATTTCAGAATCTGCATATGTAAAGGCACATAGTCATGGTCTAGAAATATTTATGTAATGTAATTGGTCCTCGATAGAGAATAGAGTTCCTCAGCCCCACTTTCAGAGCTACTTTTCCTATCGTAGAGAACAATATTCATCTCAACTACTCACTTGGTTCTAAAACAGTTATATAGCAGCATTTCTGGAATGGGTATACTACCTTTAGAGACTACTGGCTGATTGGATCAAGATTATGTGTGGCTAGAACACAGGATCACATTGTCTATTAGTGCCAAGGTTTGGTGAAGACCATTTGAAGTAAATAATGCCGGGCACATGCACATTTTTATGAGTAGCTGAACTCAGTCTCCATCCCCAATGCACTTTTGTGGTGAGCTAGAAAATTCCACCTGAAGCACATAAAATATTTTGCCTAAACTATAGGTAGAATAGGGTTTGTGCTAAAGGCATGCTTTACTTGCTTTAATATCTAGAAGCATCTAGATCTAGACATGGACCTCAACAAAGCATAATGAGGGAGAGAGTATTTGTTCTTCAGGCTTAGAGCACAAATGGTCTTATCTCTGATTCATAGGCTGTGCCAGGAAGGGTCATGCCACAGGGAAGAGAAAATTAGTGTTTTCCTTTATCATACCAAAATCCGATGTGTAGCACAATGTCCCAATAAGTGCTGGCCAGTGGAAGATTTGCCTAGCACAGATGGGCAAAATGAGGTATATTTTATCATGTTTAGTAATATGGTTCAGACAAAACAAAATGAGACACATTCTCGTCTCCTGGAAATGATGATTTACGAACTTTCAATATTTGTGTGTGTGTGTGTGTGTGTGTGTGTGTGTGTGTGTGTATTGAAATCTCCTGTGAGATTTTTGTAAAAATAATGTTTGGAATGTTTGGATTCTACTACAGATTCTTGGGATGGTTTCTGGGCATCTGTTATTTTAAGCACCAAAGTCGATTTGAATGCACAGGAACAGTTGGTAACAACCATAATATTCTAAACTGGTTAGGGTAAGTGGTCAGAGGATAGCAAGAACAGGACAAAGCTCCAGGACATAGCCCAGGAAGACCCTGACCTGGCACCAGGTGGTGCTATGGGCTCAACTCTGAGCCACCTTCCAGTTTCCCCAGCTGATCCCAAGGAGCCCACCAGCTGCCACAGAGCTGCCAAGGGGCTCAGCCCAGCAAAAAGCAACTCCTGACATTGAGTATTCCACCTGCTTTAGATGAAGGGGAGATGGATAGGAAGAGCTTCTTCTTGGAAAGATTTGCAGTCACTTTGGGCTTTTAAGTGAGGGGGTTCAGTTTTAAGTTGATTTTATGAAATGAAAAGATGCTGAGGGACAGTTCTGTTGATATATATATATATATATAT
>NW_026004643.1:0-2069 GCF_001458135.2 Marmota marmota marmota | reverse complement strand
GGGTTATTGTTACAGTTACAGTTATGGACAGGGTTATGTTTAGGTAAGTTTTAGGTTTAGGGTTAGTGTTACAGTTAGAATTAGGGTTAGCTTTAGGGATAGGGTTAGCATTAGTTGTGGGTTTAGGTTTAGCATTAGGTTTAGTGTTAGGGTTAGGGTTAGATTTAGGATTAGGTTTATAGTGAGGCTTAGGTTTAATGTTAGGGTTAGTTTTAGCAGTATACGGGGTAAAAATGGGAGTTCATAACCCACTTGAATCAAAGTGTGAAATACGATATATCAAGAACTATGAAATGTTTTGAACAACCAACAATAAAAATTTTAAAAAAATAAAATAAAATAAAATTTGGTTTATGGTTAGTGTTAGGGTTAGTGTTAGGTTTAGTTTTAGGTTTATGTAAGCGTTAGGGTTAGGGTTAGGGTGAGGCTTAGGGTTAGTGTTAGGGTTAGGGTTAGAGTTAGTGTTAAGGTTAGCTTTAAGGTTAGGGTTAGTGTTAATATTAGTATTAGGTTCAGGGATATGTTTTGTGTTGGGGTAAGGGTTAGGTTTAGGGTTTCAAGATTCGGTGAAAAAAATATTTGCTGGGATTTCAGGAAACTCGTAGTTTTGTGAAAGCTTAGCAAATGCTTTCAAATGAAAGTGTTTTTCTTCAGTCTCTTCTTAGGGCCACTTCAAGAAGAACAAAGCCTAGAGACAGCATTCAGAACTAATTCAGTGTGTCAAGTTGCAAGCAGCTAGCACAAACCGTGCGTGTTTGATTTAGAGTTCCAACTACATCTATCAATATAGGAGAAAACAGAGTGAAACCTAAAAATTCAAACTGTTACTGCAAACAAACGATTCAACCTAGAAGTATCATCAAGATTGGGTGAAAAAATGTTTTCTGATATTTTAGGAAACTCGGAGTCTGTGGAAGCTTTGCAAAAGCTTTCAAATGAAAGTGTTTTCCCCAAGTCTCTGTTAGGGCTACTTCAAGAGGATACCAACCACAGAGTGCACACTGAGAACCAATTCACTTTGTCAAGTATCAAGCAACTACCACAAACTTGCTTTAGAGTTCCAATGCTTCTCTCCCTAAAGTAGCAAACACATGGAAACGTAAAAATTCAAACTGTTACTAGAAACGTACGCTTTCATGGAAAAGAACAAAACTTAGGGGTCCAAGTACAATTGGTGTACTGATCAATACTGCCAAGTATCATCAGCATTGGATGAAAAAATGTTTCCTGACATTTCAGAAAACTCGTAGTTTTTTATAAGCTTTGCAAAGCCTTTCAAATGAAAGGGTTTTTCCCAAGTCCCTGCTTAGGGCTACTTCAAGGGGACACAAACCATAAAGACAGCAGTCAGAATTACTTTACTGTGTCAAGATTCAAGTAGCTAGCAAAAACCGTGTTTGATTTAGCGTTCCAACAACATCTATCAATATAAGAGAAAACAGAGTGGAACCAAAAATTTAAACTAGTACTGAAAACGAACGCTTCAACCTAGAAATACAACATTTGGGACACCAAGTGGGATTGCTGTACTGATAATTACCACCAAGTATCATCAAGATTGGGTGAAAAAATGTTTTCTGATATTTCAGGAATCTCGTAGTTTTTTGTAAGCTTTGCAAAGGCTTTCAAATGAAAGGGTTTTCCCCAGTCTCTGCTCAGGGCGACTTCAAGGGGAAAAAATCCATAGACATAGCTCTGAGAACTACCTTATTGAGTCAGGTTTCAAGCAGCTAGCAAAAACCGTGTTTAATTGAGAGTTCCAACAAAATCTATCCATATAGGAGAAAACAGAGTGAAACCTAAAAATTCAAACTGTTACTGAAAACGAACGTTTCAACCTAGAAGTACGAAATTTCGCTGGCTAAGTAGGATTGCTGTACTGATCCTTACCGCCAAGTATCATCAAGATTGGGTGAAAAAATGTTTTCTGATATTTCAGGAAACTCATAGATTTTGCAAAGGCTTTCAAATGAAAGGGATTTCGCGTCTCTGCTCAGGGCGACTTAAAGGGGAAACAATCCATAGACATAGCTCTGAGAACTACTTTATTGTGTCAAGTGTCAAGCAGT
>NW_026004642.1:0-2069 GCF_001458135.2 Marmota marmota marmota | reverse complement strand
GGACATATGGCAATTAAAAATTTTTTAAAGATAAGTAAAAATTGTAAGCCAGTTGATTAAATTGTAATGTGTAAACCAATAAGGTTAAAAACCTATACACACATTACACATGCATAAAGACAGTCACAAGGCTGTATTCTTTGGGGAATCTGAAGCCTCCTATCATCCCTCCCATATCCCAAAATCCTATCAGTGAACAGTAGGACAATTGGTGGAATCAGATTCAAACTGTATGAAATCCAGGTTGACTAGTGGAAATAATTGGGATTGTTGCCTGTGAAGGACCTAGTGTTGAGATGCAAGAACTCGGTGCAACAATTCTTAATCATTTCTGATAGGAATGGGAGGAGAATGAGGGGGGATTGGCTGGCTCATTTTTCATTTGAAGTAAAGTCGAGGGCGAAAACATTTCTTTTTAAATTACATATTTCCATACTCCATTTATGGCGGTATTGAAATTACATACTTTTTAAAAATTAAAAAGCAGGCAGCATTGAAATTACATACTTTAAAAAAATTAACATTTTAATATTAGTAAGTGCACAATTCAATGACATTGAGTACCTACAGAAGGTTGTACCACCATCACCACTATCCAGCTTGAGAACTTTTCATTTTAGCATTATGCAAAGTGAGCAGATACTCTGTACCCATTAAGCAACAACTTCCTCCCTAACCTAAGCCCCCAGTACCTCTACTTTGTCTCTCTGAATTTGTCTATTCTAGGGTCCTTATATAAGTAGAATAAATTTATGCGTATGTGTCCAACCTATTTAATCTAATGTTTCGGGGTTTATCCATGTTCTAGTATGTACAACAAATATTTAGAATATTTAATGGGAAATTTCCAAGTTTATTTTGGGTAGCCAAGTTTAGGGACACTGATTTTGATGGCTTTTTTCTCCCCATAGTACTGGAGATTTGACCCAGGGGCTCTCCATCTCTGCATTACATCCTGGCCCTATTTGTTTTGAGACGGGGTCCTACTAAGTTGCTGAGGGAGTGCTTGAACTTGTGATCCTCCTGTTTTAGCCTCCTGAGTGGCTGGGATCACAGGCCACCTGGAAGATGACATTCTGAAGTCTGAATGATGCTGTCACTTAAGCAATTTTGCCTCTTGGCCAACTACCTGAAGCGCTTAGCTCTGTCAGTATCCTCTGAGGGCTCAGTGTAAACATCAGTGTCTCCTTGAAATCTTCCTAGACATTCCCCACTTAACTGAATGTTTTAAACTGTGAGCTCCATCATGTTTTAATTGGCTTGCAAAATCTTTAATTTTGATCCCTAATTTACAAGATTTAAGATTCCAACCATCCACTCCCCATAACAGCAGGATCCATGGCTTCTCTTGAAAACTGGAAACCCTAATACCTGAGCCAGTATTCCTACATGGAAACAACTGGTTAGAATTGGGAAACAGCTGTTATTTTTTTATATGGGATTTATGGTTTTGTGTCTGACATAGTCCCTGCCACACTCTCTTGACTTCCTAGCTCTGAGGATGACTGCCTATTGCTGATAACTGGTACTTGTTCTTATATTTTTTCTTATAGCATAGATACACATCCTAAACTCCTGTCCCTATGGAAGCTTTTTTAAAATGAGAAAGTCCTGGAATTTCTGTAATAGGTCCATATCATTTACTCATTTTTGGTCATTATGTTACTTAATCATGGGAATATATTCTGAGAAATGCTAGGCAATTTTAGCATTATGCAAACATTGTAAAGTGTACTTACACAAACAAAGATGACTACAGCATCACCAGGCAATGCAATCATAGGGGATTGTGGGTGTTTTATGGTCTATTGTTCACCAAAATGTCATGTGGCAAATGACTGTATATTGTCTACCTGATTTTTGTTGGCATTTGAGTTTGCAACCTCTGATAAATCTAATAAATGCATATGGTGTATTTTTGCTATGCTATGAAATCTCACAATAGACATAGAAAGCCCTGTATAAATAGGTTGACTATCAAGTCATCCAGTGCCATGTTTAATTTTTAGAGTTGGTTTAAGGCTTAATTTTTGAAATTGTTCTAGATATTATCTGTTTGTTCCCACCCC
>NW_026004641.1:0-2069 GCF_001458135.2 Marmota marmota marmota | reverse complement strand
CTTACTCAACCACAGGCAGGCACCCTGTGCTCGGCTCCTCCCAGAGCCTGCATGACCATCACACGGTGTTCCTGATGTTTTGAGACTAAGCATTATGCCACACAGAAGGTGACCTTTCCCCTTCCTGTGTTCCTTAGCTTCCTATTGTCTGTGGACCCTGGGGATCAGCTGAAGAGCTCATAGGCAGTAATCCCTTCATAGCGTTTTCTGGTCATTCAAATCCTTTTCTTTTCCAAGAATTCTCATTCATGAAATGTTCTTAGGGAAATTTTAATTAGCAACTTTTGACAAACCTTCTACCTCATGCCTACGGAATTGGTTAGTGGCCCATTTTTCAAACTGCTAACGCAGAGTTAATTAGTTACCAAATTTAGCTAATTTGGGAGTTATCAACAGGAATCCTGGCACTGTTTTAAGATATCTTCTGAACTTACATAAAAATAAAGTTTCAACTAAGCATCTATACGTGATTCATGAAACACATTACCCATTCATGTGGAGCCCTGAGGTGCTATAGTATTCAAAATAAACCCACCTTCTGTCCCATTTTTTTATTACTATTGTAAAAATGGAATGTTATCCTATGGCATGAGGATTTCCCTTGAGCACCTAATAACTCATTGAACAGTTAATCTAATTTGGGGGCTGTTGTTTATTATAGGAAAACTTTGCAAAGTTTTGCATATTAAGTACTACTTCATCATTAGCATTTACATATTCACACATCCCCTCCACCAAACAGCGTTGAACCTATAGCTTATTGAATTCCCCACCTGAAATGTATCTCCACAGATGTGCACCCCCATGCCTCATTGGTCTGACCCCACAAGTGGTAAACAGATGCCAACCTAAAACCTTCAAGTGCTGCCTCCCTAGAGCCAGAGGCAATACACTGTGGATTCCCAGAAGGGCCGCAACTACTACAGCCACCAAACAGTCCTCGAGCTTCTCCCTTAGCCCAATATTACAGCAATCAACTTCACCATGCAAAGTTCCCTTAAAACTGATGTCAGAATTTCGAAATTAAAAGTATCCCAGCCACACATATTGAGAAATACTTTTTTGCAATTATCTATGGAGATTTTTGAGTGGTTAGTGTTTATTCCTACTCCTAATTTCTATATCTGCAAGAATTCAATACAGGTGGTTCTGATTCTGAAGGGAAGCTGAGCTATCTGCAATAATATGGAGACCTTTGGGGCCATCCTGTGAATGGTCCTCACATTTTTACTTGAACAAGAACTCCTTCCTTCCTTCCTTTTCCCTTTAGTTCTTTCTCCTTCCTTTCTCCTTTCCCCCTGACCCTTTTCCTTCCCACTCTCTTATAAGTGACTTGCACCAACCATCTGCCAGACACTGGGGGGAGCTCAGCCTTTGGGCAGCCAAGACACCTGCCTTTCAGAGAGCTCAGAATCCAAGATAAACAATTCAGGCAGGTGTCCAGAGGAGACTGAAGGACAGACAAGATGGTAAGGGAAACCAACCACCCAGCAGGAAATGCGGAGGAATGAAGGAAGACATGAAGACACCAGGTGTGAGGGCAGTTCCGGGGACACCCTTGCTAACCGTTCGTCCTCAGTCCAGCTTCCATTTCTGAAGTGCCAGAGCTGTGACCGGTCCTGGATGGCCACCCCAGGATGACCAGCCTCCCAGGGGTGGTTGTCCTTTTGTCTGCCGCACAGGGAGGGCCCTGGTGCCCCAACATTCATCATCACAAGGTAAATGGAGGAAGGGCAGTGGGTGCTAGAGCACAAGGACTGCCAACAAAGGGGGCTGATCACTTAGGTTGGCCGAGTGACCAAGGAGGGCCTGTGGCCACTACGATGCCTCCTACCATGAGAACATTCTGCTTCCTTGGCTTTAAGAGAGGTCAGGCTGCCACAGCACTCACTGAACACTGAGGATGGCCCGTGGGTTTCCCTAGGAAGGACTGGCAGACCTCAACCTCCCAGTGCATAGACAATGTTTAGAGGCCAGGACATGCTGTCTGTGGTTGGATGCTGGATTTCAGCTCAGAAGAGCATTTTATAGTGATGTGACTGCATCATTCGACTGATGAGGTAAGAGAC
>NW_026004640.1:0-2069 GCF_001458135.2 Marmota marmota marmota | reverse complement strand
AAAAGAAATATTTTACTCTCCTTTGATCTAGAGAATTTCATGAGTTGTTCTTTGAAATTTGAAAAAAAAATGTCCCTCAGTTCAGTTTGTTTGTACATTATCAATAATAAAACAAAAGCATATTTTTGCCCTTGTCAATGCATTTCAGGAAATAACAATAGTAATTTGCATCATTAGTGATGAAAATAAAATTACATACTTAAAATGGACTATATTATGTTATTACATAGTAAAGTTACTATTTTTATCTTTGGCATTAACAAGTTTGTGGTGCAATATTTACATACTAAATTCAATAACATAATTTTTCCCATCAAATTTTATCCACTTGTTTTATCAACTATTGCTCTCATCATTGCAACGTAGGAATTTTTCTAACTCCATGATTGTTTCTAGGCATGGTTAACATTTTCTTCCTCATAAACATATATTTTTATATTTTTTTAAATATAAAAGGTTATCATCTAACATTTTCATTCAAATTAGGGGTTTCTTCAATCCTTTTTATTCATTCTTCATTATAATTTTTAAAGATTTTTACCAGAATAGTAAACATGGAGCAGAAACATATAACCAAACAGACGTGGTGATTATATCTTCATTGCTTTTAAACCATTGTATTTTGCATTAAAGAACAGAAGATGAAGAACTTAAAAAATATATATTCTTAATATATACATATAACAATAGAACCAGATTTAATTGAAATATATGCTTCAATGGCTGATTTGTTTTTATTCAAAATTTATATTAATATATGATATGAAAATACATTATTCATATCCAAAATAATAAAAAAAATAAGTAATTTTACATAGGTGAGGAAATATAATCATTAATAGTCTTAACCAAATGCACATGATTTTAATATGGCATAAATTATAATTTTGTATTTTTGTTTTACCACAGGAACCCTAATAAGTAAACTCCTCTTAATGAGATTGCATATTTATTCCTCCAATACACTATATTATTGTCTACAAATTGACTTAAAGCCTCAATTTTAATTTTCAATACACAAATAAAGGAATTGGTAACAGATTATAAATGTCAACAAATGATTTACTGAATAAAATGGATTCACATTTCATAGAACATCTCTATGTGCAATATCAAAATATATAACTTGTTTAAGTATAAAAATATACTTCAATTTTCCTCTCAAAACTTTCTTTACATTCGTCAGTTATAATAGATGCATTTGAAATGAACATATCAGAGTACCTACAATGTTAAATTGCTGTGGTTTTGAATGTGCTGCAGTCACATCTATTCAATTTTGCAACAGTTCAGATTAGATAATTATTTCTTTCATAAATTGGGCAAATTGAGAGTTTTCCTTGGAATACACATGAGCAGTGTGCAAATGGAACATGATTCAGCTTGCGTAGGATTAAGAGTCCTATGCTTTGATATCAAATCCCATCTCTGCAGTCACTAGCCACATGTGTGATAATAAGTCTTTTAAACCTTCTAAATGTCCCTTTTCTCATTGGTAAAATGAACAGCATATTTCTTTCATTGTCTCCTTCACAGGGTAATTCACTAAATGGGACACTGTACATGTCAGAACTGTATAAACTAAAAACAATATTGATGTAGAAAGTGGGCCCTCTCTATTGACTTTACGAAAAGTAATTTTATGGTGACACTGAGGGTGATTCACAATGAGTACAGCACTTACGAGATTTTATGATTTACCATGCACAGCCCACTCAATTGTGTGAGAAACGTGAAAGGTAAAAATCTGAGCTCATTTCAGAATTATTACAAATTTAAGCTTTTGTGGAATTCAATGACAAGTCCACTTAAAACACTTTCCAATTTCTGTTACACCTAAAATGACATTGAAGGATTTTCATGATTTAAAAGGAATAGGTACCATGGTACCACTGAAAGGAAAGTTTCCATGAATTACAAATAAGTTATATTTTAAAATGTTTATGTAAAATATACACCATTTTCCATAAGCATTTTCTTTTTCTGTGTTTACTTTTCCAAACTTGGTTTCCATACACCATTGACATTTGAGGCAGACTTTACCAACTCCCCAAGGAAGAAGTTGATCG
>NW_026004639.1:0-2069 GCF_001458135.2 Marmota marmota marmota | reverse complement strand
TATATATATATATATATATATATATATATATATATATATAAAAATTCAGTAGGCACTAAAAATCCATGCAGCTGCATTGTGAGGGGCTTGTTCCTGCCCTTATATAAGCAGGTTCATTATTCCAGGTTGTGAGTTTGGCTACTACCCATTCATGCTGAAGTGCAGTAGATGATTTTACAAAATATGCTGTGATGCACTGGAAACCGAGACCAATATAGGTCTCAAACTGTATTATCTAGCAAAAAACATTTACAGTTGTGCAAGAACAAAGAGTCCATTTCCATAACCAAATAACAACAAAATAAAACATATGTAAGATAACTTACATCTTTGGACTGCTGGAAAATATTTTTTAATTATGAACATTTCAAAAATAAAAGACAGCAGAAGCCCTGATGTTACCTCTTTTTCCTCATTTCTTATACTACCTTTTAAAATAAAGCAGGAAATGTGGCCAGCAGCTGGTCCCGTCTCTTCTGCCCCAACAGCTGTATCCACTTTAGCACAAAGAAAAACAAGGATGCTAAATACGTATATACTTTATCAAACAGTGATGTTTCACAAAGAATTTATTGCCTCTTACACTGAAGGACATCAATAGTTAAGAGTACTTAAAGGGAAGAATATGTTCCTTCTTTGGAAAAATAGCATCAATCATATCATTAAGTGGCCAGAACCACTCAATTTTAAAAAGTATTTTTAAATACAGTTAATACTTTTCAAATAGAGAGATTCTTTGTGAAGCCTCACTTTACACTTTTTCATTCACATTTCACAATCTTCAATATCTAATCATACATACAAAAATTTAACCTAAATTTTAATACAACAAAAATAAAGGCGTTCAACAATTTGTTCATACACAGTGATAGGATAATCACTGTGCTGGTCCTCAAAAAAAAAAAAAACAAAAAAACATTTCATTAACCATTCTTATTCTTCATCCAATTAGTTAAAACACAGAAGTACGTTAATTTCCAACTTCTCTAATGGTGAGAGATTAGAATCTGTATCTGAATAGATTGTATTTCTATATCTTCTAGTGAAAACTAAAAGGCAATCTTGAATATTTAAGAGATTTCTGTCATCTCCAGCAAAAAAAAGCTATCACATTTGTGCATGCCTCAAATATTTATTGTCAACCTCTGAAAAGTTGCTCTAAATTTGGAATTCCAATTTGCACCTTGTACAACTCGGAACTTCCATTCAACTTCACCTGTTTCACTGTCTCCAAACTGTATCTCTATAAGCAGGTTTCAGTGTACAGTTGGAACCGATGTCATCCAAGGCCATGTCCACACTGGGGACAGAAGAGCTAGGTACACGCAAGTCTGAACAAGGGGACACATTAACAGCTATTTCAACCAGAAGAAGCATCTTAAATACATTGACCAGCACAAGTCTGTTTCCAGGGTGGACAGGGCCCAAATTAGATTCCCCTCCCACCTTCCAAACAAGAAAAAAAAAAAAAACCACACACACACACAAATACAAATTGAGATGTTGCCCATTAAAGTAGACTAAGCAGCAGAGCATGAGCGTTACGTGAAGAGATGGATCCTTACCAGGTTGTGAGGCGGGAACGACTGTTCTGTAACCCCTACAACGGAGCCTGGCAGGAAGGAAATCACCTAAAAAAGAAACTGTCAGAGAGATTTAATAGTCACAGGTTATCATTAGGAGTTGGTTACAGTGTCACATTCATGCTTTTAGCTAAACACTTAAAGGATTCATTATTACTTTTTTTCCTCCTCTGTAATGTGTCCAGTGAAGATGTCCCACTAAGGTGTTTTACATGGTGTAAGGGAGTTGAAAGGGGTAAACGCGGATAAAGAGCAGATTACTTGACCCTACATTTTAAGAGAAGACGACGCCTTCCGAGCGCACGCCGAGCAGAACTCCACCGACACCTTATCCTTGTCCACATGAAGACACACTCCTCCCGCGGAGTCGTCCTCTTCCAGCAGGTCTTGCTGCTGCTTTCCCACCGGCAAAGCGTAGTCATGGTCACCGGCGGGCGAGTCTCTGAAGAGCGAGGTGGTCAGCCGCAGTCCCACGCCGCTCAGCCG
>NW_026004638.1:0-2069 GCF_001458135.2 Marmota marmota marmota | reverse complement strand
GTGGTTACTCGCACCTCCAGACCCCTCTACTCTGGATAACTTTGTGTACAAGCTCCCTGCAACACCCAGATGGGAGGGGTCTCCCGCCTGGAGGGGCGAGTCTCCTCTACCCTGGCTACAGTATATGAGCACTCCCTGACACCCAGGTGAAAGGCGTCTCTGGCCAGAGGGGTGAGTCCCCTCTAGCATGGCTACCACAGTATATGAGCCCCCCACTGGAAACCTAGGTGTGAGGGGTTTTCTGCCTGGATGGGAGATTCCCCTCTACCCTTACTGCTGTAGTTTTAAAGCTCGAGTCTTCTCGACCCTAGCTAACGTGGTATACAAGCTCCCTGCTACACCCGGCGGGAGGTGGTTTCTATCTGGGAGGTGAGTCACCACTACCCTGAATGCAGTGGTATAAGAGCTCCCCCACACTGACACCCAGGAGGGAAGGGTTTCCAGCCTGGAGGGGCAAGTTTCCTGTACCCTGGAAGCGGAGGTATATTAGATCTCTCCAACACCCAGGTGGGAGGCATCTCCAGCCTGGAGGGGCAAGTCCCCTGTACCATGGCTGCAGCTGTATAAGAGCTTCCTTTAACTGTGAGGTGGAATGGATCTCCCAACTGGAGTGGTGTATACCCTGTACCCTGGAATGATGGTATAGGAGCTCCCCACTGACACCCTGATGGGAGGGGTCTCTCCCTTTGAGTGGCGAGTCCTCTCTACTCTGGCTAAGGTGGTATACAAGCTCCCGAATGATCCCCAGGTTGGAGGGGTTTCCTGTCTAGAGGGGGGAGTCCCCTCTATCCTGGCTGTATTGTTGTAAGAACTCCCCCCAACAGACACACAGGTGGGAGGGGTCTCTGCTTGGAATGGAAAGTCCCCTCTTCCCTGCTTCTGCCTGTATATGAGATCCCCTGACAACCAGTGTTTAGGGGTCTTCCACCTAGTGGGGCAATTCCCCTGTCTCCTAGCTGCAGTGGCACAGGCGTTCCCCCTCAATAGTAAGATGGGAGGGGTCTCCTGCCTGAGGTGAAAAGCGTCCCTGCCTGGAGGAGAGAGTACCTTCCACCCTAGCTAATGCAGTATAGAAGCTCCCTGACACCTAGGAGGGAGGGGTCTCCTGCCTGGAAGTGGGAGTCATTTCTACCCTAGCTAAGGTGGTATAAAAGCTCCCTGTGACACCCAGGTGGGAGGGGTCTCCCGGCTGAAGGGGCAAGTCCCCTTTTCCCTGGCTGAAGGGGTATAATAGCTTTCCCAGACACCCAGGTGGGAAGGTCTCTGGCCCAGAGAGGTGAGTCCCCTCCACCTTGGCTGCAGAGGTATATGAATTTCCTCCTCCCAACAATCAGGTGGGACGGGTCTCTTGCCTAGAGGGGCAAGTCCCATCTACAATGGCTACAGATGGATAGGAGCTCCCCGGACACCCAGTTGAAAGTGGTCTTCCCCCATGGGGGACGAGTCCCTGCTACCCTTCCTGCAGCTGTACAGGAGCCCCATCCCTGCCCCCAGGACACCCAGGTGGGAGGAGTCTCCCGCCTTGAGGGGCAAGTCCCCTCTCCCCTGGCTTGGGCAATATATGAGCTGCCTCTGACACCCATGTATGATGAGTCTCTCACCTGGAGGAGCGAATCCCTGGTACCCTGGCTGCTGCACTATAGGAGATTTCTCTGATACCCAGGTGGGAGAGATCTCCCACTGGAGGGGTAAGTCCACTCTACCCTGGCTTCTGTGGTGTAAAATCTCCCCCCAGTATCCCAGGTGGGAGGGGTCTCCAGCTTGGAGTGGTGAGTACCCTCTACTTTGACTGTGGCGGTACATGAGCTCCCCCACCCCCACTACATCAAGTTGGGAGGGGTCTCCCACCCTTTGTGGTGAGTCCCCTCTACCCTGTCTGTGGCGATATATGAGCTCCCGTGACAACCAGTGTTGGTCTCCCGCATAGTAGGGCGAGTCCACTCTATCCAGGCTGCAGCAATATAGGAGCTCCCCCTTGAATAGCTAGATGGAAGGGAACACTCCCCGCCGGAAAAGAGAGTACCCTCCACTCTGGCCAAGGCAGAATAGAAGCTCCCCACAGACACCCA
>NW_026004637.1:0-2069 GCF_001458135.2 Marmota marmota marmota | reverse complement strand
AAAGTTTGTTTCTTTTGACAAGTGGCTCTTGAATTGTGCCCAGCCAGACTGCGGCATTTGGTGGGCCACACGGGAACGGCTGAGGGTAAGTGATAAGGTAAACTGCTCGTCCCTGAGGGCAGGGCGAGAGGATGGGTAGCCATTTTAAGATTCTTCTTTTGTTTTGCTTCACTTTTGTTTTAAGTTGCCTGTCCCTGGAGATGTGTAAGATGGAAGAAAAACCGCTCACATCTGAGGAACAGATAGGGAGAAAGGACGGATGGACATTTCAGGAGGCTATTATAATGATTTTGTGTTGTTCCAATTTTGTTTCACTCTGTTTCAGTTTTGTTAGGCGTTATCTTTTTGGGTTGTATTATAGTAGAAATATGGGATCAGAAATTAGTAAAAAACAAACCGAAAGAGTGTTAAGTAAATTGTTAGAAGAAGGAGGCATCTCAGTAAAATCAAGAACAGTCAGGGCATACGTTAATACAATACAAAAATGTAGCCCATGGCTTTTAAAGGAGGAGTTGTTAAATATATCACAATGGAACCATCATGGTGAAGATTTAAAAAGAATAGAAAAGAAGAGCCCAGGAACTCTGCCAGTTGGCACATTGACATTGTGGGCGTTGGTATCTTGTTTGCTTAGTCCAAAGCCTTCAGTTCAGACAAAGGTAGAGGAAGGAGAAGACATATTGATTCAAGTAAAAGAGAAGGTCTCTCAAGTCAGTCAGAAAGAGGAAAAGATTCAAATAAAAGAGAAGGTCTTTCGAGCTAGTCAGATAGAGGAAGAAAGCTTAGAGCAGAAAAAGCCATCAGGGGAAAAGTTACAACAGGAGACTGCTACTAACACCTTTCTATCACCAGAGGGCATAAGTGTCCAACCAACAGCACCACCTCCATATGCTGGGAGGCTCCCAACCCCTGCAGTTGATAGTTAGGATCCTGAGACAGGACTTCAAATATTAACATGCCCTGTATTTGAGGCAGGAAGGCAGCGAATTCACCATGCTTTAAATTTCAAAACAGTGAAGCAGCTAAAAGAGGCTGTAACAACCTATGGTCCTCAAGCACCCTTCACTGTAAGCATGGTCAAATCCAATAACAACTTGAACATGACGCCAGCAGATTGGGCTAATATGTGTAAAGCTGTGCTAAATGGAGGACAATACCTGTTATGAAAGGTAGCCAATGAGGAATTTTGCAAGGAGACGGCTAGGTGAAATGCAGCAGCTGGTTATCCTCAGAGAAATCTAGATATGTTGTTAGGAAAGGGACCTTATGAGGATCAGCAGCAACAAATTGCATACGATCTTGGTGTATACGCACAAATTGCTGCAGATGCAGTTAAGGCATGGAAGACTTTACAAGGACATGGAGGTTTACAAGGTCAATTATCTAAGGTTATACAAGGAGCTAATGAACCTTATGCTGAATTTGTAGATATGCTTATTCAAACAGCTACCACAGTTTTTGGGAATACAGAACAAGCAATGCCATTACTAAAACAACTGGCTTATGAGCAAGCAAATCGTTGGTGCAGAGAAGTCATTAGACCATGGAAACATGAAGATTAAAACACATATATTAAATTATGTAGAGACATTAATGAACAAGAGCAAGTCGTGACAGCTGCAGTAAAACAGGCTTTAGAACAAGGGCAAGTTGTGGCAGCTTCAGTAAAACAGGCTTTAGATGCCAGGCCAAGAACATGCTACAATTGTGAACAAACAGGACATTTTAAAAGGAATTGCCCCATAGGAAGAGGGTTTAACAAAACTAGGTGTCAAAGGAGTAGAATACTGGGTATTTGCCCATGATGCCATAGAGGGAGACATTGGGCAAATGAATGCCGTTCTCAAACCACCATAGAGGGTACTCCATTTGCAAAAAACAAACAAGGACCAGGTGTTTATCCACAATATCATGGAGAAAGGCATCGGGCTCCATTGCCAAAAACTGGACAGGGGGGCCCAGTGCTCCGGGGCCCAAAACCACAAATATACGGAGCACTGGAGGAACCCAGCAACCCCATCAGGGAAGTGCCCAGGACACACTGTCCATCAGATCCCTCATCAGACAAA
>NW_026004636.1:0-2069 GCF_001458135.2 Marmota marmota marmota | reverse complement strand
ATGGGGTAAAAATGGGAGTTCATAACCCACTTGAATCAAAGTGTGAAATATGATATATCAAGAACTATGTAATGTTTTGAACAACCAACAATAAAAAATTTAAAAAAAATAAAATAAAAAAACCTTAATATTCAGAATCCTACATACTTTAATACCTAAATAACACAAGCAATTTTACTTCAGCAATACTTTAATAATGTTTTAACAATATCAAGTTTTCCAAATTTATTCAGATTTTATTTAGGCCTACATACTTTAATACCTAAATAACATAAGCAGATTCACCTCAGCAATACAGAGTCTGAATTAAACAAGCATTTGGAGATCCAGTATACAGATTTAATACAGTTTTACTACAGTGAAAAAAGGAACATGTATAAAAACACTAAATATTTTGCACTTTAGCATTGTGATTCTTCAACTTTGTTCTTTTCCCTGCAGTGAAGACCACTGGCATATTGACAAGGATTAGAATGAATGTGTAGATAAATTTGAGGATGACTACCATTTTAAAAATATAAGGTTTTCCCATCCATGAATGTGTACATGTATCCATTTATTTAAGTTTTATTTGATTACAGAATGTTTCATAGTTTTAAGTAATTAAATTAATTCCTCAGTGTTTTATTCTAGTTGATGCTATTATAATTCAATTTTTTTTCCCTTTTCAGATTGGTCATTGCTAGTGCATAGAAATGAAATTGATTTATTCGTATTAATCCTGTATTCTAAATTGTTGCTTAATTCATTTACTAACTCTTAAGATTTTTCTAGGAATTCCTTAAGCATTTTCCATAAATAAGATTAAGTCATCTATGAACACAAATGGTCTTATTTCTCCCTTTCCATATGGGATGACCTTTATTTCTCTTTACTTGACTAATTTGCTCTGGATAGAATTTGTAGTATAATGTTGAATAGAAGCAGAGAAGGCTGTCATCCTTTTTGTGTGTCTGATTGGAAGCAAAAAAGTTTTCCCTATTGTAAGGTCATTAGCTGTGTAATTTTTCTAACTTCAATTCTCTCTGTTGAAGAAGATTTCTTTTATTCTGAATTTATTGAGTGTTTGTTATTGAGTGTTGAATTTTGCCAAATGTTCTTTATACATAAATTGAGAGGATTATGTGGATTTCCCCCCATATTTCTTTCTATTTTATGTGGTATATTACCTTGATTAAAGTTTTATTTTGGACCATGCTTTCACTTGTAATATAAGTGTCATTTGGTCATCATTTTTAATCTGTTTTCATTCTGTGGTTGTTTTGCCTTAATATTCATAAGGAGTATTTGTAGCTATCTTTTCTTACAGTATCATTCAGGTAATGCTGGCCTTGTGGCATGAGATTGATTTGTTTCTTCTTAACACTTTTGGAAATGTTTGAGAAAGGATACTAATACTTTAAACATTTGGTAGAATGTCTAAAGTATTAAACATGAAGTCATCTGGTGTTTGATTTTTCATGGTTAGAAAGTTTCTGATTATGGATTGGATACTTTTTATAGGGGTTTTTCCAAATTTTCTCATCTTTATTTGATTTGGATAGAGTTTTCTTTATAGGGATTCATCAGTTTCCCTTAAAATTTAGCTGATTTATTGACATAAATTTATTCATAATATACTGATAGTCTGTTTCATTTTTGAAGGATTAGTTTTAATGTTATTCCTTCACATTTCTGACTTTATTAGTTTTTATTTGTCACTTTAGTTAAAGCTTATCATTTTTTGGTTTCCTTGATTCTCTCAACTAATTTTCTGTTATCAAAATGTTTTGGTTCTCTCCGTTCTAATCTTGATTATGTTCTTCTTTCTACTGCCTTTATGTTCAATTTTATCTTCATTTTATAATTAGTGAAGTTGTTAATTTAGATGATGATTTGGTTCTTTTTAATTTACATGTTTACCAGTCAGTACAAATTTCTCACTAAGCATGTAGCTTAGTGGTTAAGGTCCACTGGGCTCAATCACCAGTACCAAAAAGAAAACAACAACAACAACAAACAAGAGAGAGAAATGAATTACAGTAGATGGGGTAGAGAGGGAAGATGGGTGGGGAGGGGAGGGAGGGAAG
>NW_026004635.1:0-2069 GCF_001458135.2 Marmota marmota marmota | reverse complement strand
GGAGAGTGAGGAAAAGCACACTGTGTCCCTGGAGGGGTGATGTGGGCCAGAGTGGGCGGCAGCAGGAAGGGTGCTGTCATGAGAGATGGTCACAGCCAGAGCCTTGGGGGGCTGATTCCCCAGGGAGGCTGCACCTGAGGTGGAGAAGGGCATTAACCAGGGATCAGCCTGGAGCCTGTGGGCAGCTGCAGTGTCAGACCTGGTGGCAGCAGGAGTCTGCATAGCAGCATCTCATCTGGGCTGTGCCTTCTCAGACTAATCTGGGATATGTGGTGTTTGTTTTCATTTTGTTTTGTTTTTTCTTTTGTTTTCTGTAGACATGAGTATATCAGTGGATACTACAGTGAAAAATCTTACTTCTTTGGAAAACTGTTATCTGATTTAATACCCAGGAGGATTTGTCCAAGTTTTGTATTTACTTTTATATTATCCTGGATGTTAGGTAAGTAACAAGGCAAAAACAATGTGCCTTAATCTTGGATATGATGCTAATTTCTAATTTCTCTTTTTCCAAACTACAGAACAAGCCAAAAGCTAGGGAAATATTATACCCTCTTGAATATAGCTGCTAAATGTGGGCATTGTTTTTCAGACTTTTCCTATCAAATGTGTGTGTATGTATTTTACTGGGGCTTGAACCCAGGATATAAATGTGCTGGCCAAGTACTCTGACACTCCACTACATCACAAGCTATCATTTTGCTTATTTTAATTTGAGACCTTTTAGTTTTGCTTAGTTGTCCAAACTAGCTTTGAACTTGCAAGCCTCTTGCCTCAGTCTCTGGAGTAGCTGTGTTTTCAGGTATGTGCCCCTGAAACTGTCCCAACCAAATGTTAATACTGTTTATAAAACTACATGGTATTGAGAAATGCTGTGTGTCATACACAAATATGGAAGGAATTATAAAACTATAGGAGACTATGCTGGAGGAACTGGGATATTTATTGCCTATCCATCTACATTTCTTCTCTCTATATATCTCTATATGAAGATAAAATACAGATAGTAATATCTAAAGAGATATATTGAGAGGGATAAATAATCTACATACACACATTATTCTCTCCCTCTTCCCTTCTTTGTTGAGAGAATGGTGGCTTTTGAGGTTATTGATTTAATTAAAATACTTGCTTGGTGAGTATAGACACATGTGTTTGTGCATTATGCTCAGGTATCTCTCTAGTTTCATTGCATGAGTATTCCCATATGTCTCTCTCTCACACACACATAAACACACCAGAAATATCTATTTTTGAAACATACTTCAAAGTAAGAACCACTAATCGAGACTAATTAAACTTTCCTTTTACAAATAAGAGGTGTCATAAACAATTAGTCATGGAATCTAGATCCCCAGACTCCTGATTTTTGTTCTTGCAGCTGTTCAAAAATCTTCAGACTGTATGATCGAGATCATATTAAGAAACACAGCTTAGCCCCATTCTCTATGACCATGCCATAGGTGGTTTGTCTAGAGGGTCTTAGGTTGTTGAAATACCTCCCTTGCCCTAGGTATTAAAACTACTGTGACATTGTGGAACCCAGTCCCAGTTTCTTCATTAATGCAGTTGCAGCAAATAATGCACCTGTGGATATGTCAGGGGACGTGAATATGCATTGAGAAATTTCCTCAGATAGTAGAATTTTGGCCATTTTTGTTGTCTATATCTCCCCATCTCAGCAATTCAGAAATTGTTCACAATTACACATAGTTGTTACATGGAAAAGTTATTTGCAATAAGTGTAATAAAGAAAACTATATGATAATTTTACATGGTTTCATAGAGGGAAATAATAAAATTGTGACTCATGATAGTTGGATAGTAGGTAACTTCATTCTGATATTAGTTTAGCAGAATGTTATAGTGTTATTTGACTAATAAATAAGTTCAAATACAAGGTGACCTAGGCCACTGGACAGTCCCTTTCTTTTCCTTCTAAGGATGGAAACTAGGAGCTTTCTTCAGGATGATGTTTATTGTTTTGCTGGTGGCTTATACCACCAGTTCCATGGCACTAATCCTAGGAGCAGGCAAGAAGGCAGATAGAAAGATACTTCTTGTGATTA
>NW_026004634.1:0-2070 GCF_001458135.2 Marmota marmota marmota | reverse complement strand
GTCATCGGATGAGCTGACCTCTAGGCGTCAGCCTCCTGTCTTAGGTTGGTACCACTGCAATTGGATCATACCCGTCACTGACTACCGGTCCAGCATACAGCCATACTTGTGGATAGGCCTATGCACCAGTTGGGGGGTGAGGTTCTTTGCCTCACCTCTGTTGGCCCCCAAATTTGGCCTTGGTGCCAGTGGGGGGGTGAGGTTCTTTGCCTCACCTCTGTTGGCCCCCAAATTTTAGACCATCACTAGCAGAAGGGAGGAGGATACAGAAATGCCACGATACTAAGCCAATTGACGGCTCCTTTGAAAAATTGCACCACCGGTGACACCATCAGCAAAGATACTCCAGCATTACCACAATTCGCTGTACCAACAGATAGTTCACAATGTATACAAGTGATACATTGTCCAGACAAGTTCTGCAAGCAGTTCAAAGCAGAGGAATCTATCAATATGTCCATTTCCTCCCAAAGTAAATTGACTCCTTGATTGAGCATTACTTGTTGAGTTATTATTCATTGATGCATCAGTTTATACAGTTTACTGTGATAGCTATCGAAGAAGCTGTAGTTTGGTTGCATCTTTATCTTCACCGGCACTGGGATAAAGATAGGAATTCTGGCAATGATGGCTAAAAAAAAAATATGTAACTTTCCAACAGGTACTAAGAAATCAAATTTCTGAACAATTTACATTATCCTGAACAGAATTATTAAATATAATAAAAAGGAAAGGTGAAAGTAAACAAACAGATCTGTTAACCTCCTTATTTGTACACATATTAAAACAATCCTCAACAGCTGTTTACCCAATTTAAATTAAACCATTAAAATCACGTGAATAAAAAAAATTCGGATCCATTTTTTCATGAGCGCTCCACATATATTATATATGGACATACGCACACACAGACATACAACACAAAACACAAGTGTGCACACAAACACACAACACATAAGACAATAGTAAAGCCCTTGTAGCTTTACACAAGTGAAATCTCCATTGCAATGTTTAAAAACTCTATAGTCAAATAATAAAACTGATCAGAAAAACATTAACCTAGGTCTGTATGAGCTCAAAAAATAAAATAGAACTTTATGATGTGGAAAAAAGCAATAATAAAATAGACATTGAAAAAAGCATCCTGGTTAATCACTTTGCAGATGTAAGAATAGCCAAGCTGGAGCTCTGGATATCAGCTGTGATGGATTTGAGTCAAATCATCTTCTTTTTCGTCTGTAGAAATCACTTTGGTTAGTCTCTCTGGAATCCAAGTCAGCTGTTGTTCTCCCTGTGGAAACACACAAACAGAACCCCGACTCCAGACAATCACTGGGTCAGGACCTTTCCATTGTCCTGTTAGAATATCCTTCCAAAGTACCTTAGGCTTATGTACATTTTTTGGATACATATGTCTTTCTGCAGCACTAAGTCCTGATGAATCCAAATTTAAAAAGTTTAGAGTAAAAAGGGTTATTTTAAGTTTATCTTTGGGGGATACATACCCATTCCCAATTCCCTCTTTTTGCTTTAATAAGTACATTTTAATAGTTTGAGGAGCTCTTTCAACCATGTCTTGTCCCTGTGGATTGTATGGGATTCCTGTTATATGAGTAATGCCAAATGATGAGCAAAATTGTTTAAAAGAGGTAGAAGTAAAACCAGGATCATTATCTGTTTTTAACTGTTTTGGAACGCCCACAGTGGACAAAATTTTGTAAGCAATGAGCTATAATATCTTTAGTTTTTTCTCCAGCATGAAGGGAGCCCATCAAAAATCTGGAAGATGTATCAACTGTAACATGCAAATATTTTAATTTTCCAAATTCTGGCAAGTGTGTGATGTCCATCTGCCAAATATGGTTAAGTATCAATCCTCTAGGATTGACTCCAAGATTAACTTGTGGTAAAAAGGTCACACAATTTTGACATTGTTTTATTATTTGTCTAGCTTGTTCCTCGGTTATTTTGAAATGCTTTTGTAAAGTATTAGCATTGACATGGAACCTTTTATGAAAATTTGTAGCTTCTTCTAGTGTAGAGAAAATATGTATGTCATGTGTAGTTTTA
>NW_026004633.1:0-2070 GCF_001458135.2 Marmota marmota marmota | reverse complement strand
CTCTCAGCCTATCCCTTACCAAAAGTGAAACCCTAACCCTAATGGTAACCTCTCCCTAATTCTAAAGCTAACAAAAACCCTAACCCTAATAAAGTCACAACCCTAACCTCACTCTAGCTCTAACCCTATCCCAAACCCTAATGTTAACTCTGACCATTATATTGACCCTAACACTAACCCTAGGTCTAAACCTGACCCTTACCCTAGACCTTAACCAAACCTTAATCTAGCCTTAATTCTAACCCTAGACCTAAACAAAAACCTATCCCTAGCCTTTAAAGTAACCCTTAACCTAACAGAAACACTAAACCTACCCCTAGACCTAAAACTAGTTCTAATTCTGGCTGTAACTCTAATTCTGGCTGTAACCCTAAATCTAACTTTAACCCAATCACTGATGCTGCCTTTAGGAGTATACCTAACTCTAAACCTGACCCTAACAAAAATCTAAACCTAACACTCGACCTATCCATAATACTAACCCTAAAACTAGGATAATCATAACCCTAGATCTTACATTACCCACAGCCCTAACCCTAGGCCTAAACCTAACACAAAACTTGGAGCTAATCCTAGGCCTAAGCATAACCCTAACCCTAACCCTAACCTAACACTCGATTATTCCTAACCCTACATCAAAGCCTAACCCTTACCCTAAACATAAACCTACACCTATCCCTAAATATACCCCTAACACTAGCCCTAATACTAAACTTAACCCTATCCCTAAACCTAGCTCTAAACCTACCCATTTCCCTAAACCTACTGGTAACACTAGGCCTAATCCTAACCCTAAATCTAACCATAAAACTAATCCTAGACCTAACCCTAAACCTCACACTCGCCATAGATGTAACTCTAGCTCAAACCCTAACCCTTACCATAAACCTAAACATATCCATAGCCCTAACCCTAATACCTAAACCTCAATCTAACACTAACCATAACCCTATGCCTACATCTAACCATATCCATTACTCTAATCCTAATCCTATCCCTAATGATGATGCTAGCCCTAATTGAACCCTAACCCTAACCATACTCTAATCTTATCCCTAGACCTAACTCTAAAATTAACCCTCACCCTAGCAATAACCCTAGCTCAAAACCTAACCCTTGTGCTAAACATAACCCTAACACTAACCCTAGTTCTAACCCTAATCCTAACTCAAGACCTATTCCTAACCATAACCCTATCCCTTATCTTATCTCTAACCCTATTCATTATCCTAACCATTACCCTTAACCTAATGCTAACCCTAGGTCTAAAACTAATCCTATCACTAAACCTAACCCTATCAATTACTGTAAACCTAACATGAACCCTAAACAAAAACCTATCATTACCTAATGCTGACCCTAATGCTTATTTGAGCCCTAACTCTAAACCATAATCTCAAACAAACTCTAATCTTATCCTGATCCTAATAATTCCCCTAGCTCTAAAACTGACCCTCAACCCTAAACCTAACCCTTACACTAGACCTAGCCATAAACCTAATCCTGAAACTATCCTCTCCTCAACCATAACTCCATACCTGGCATTAGCCCTAGCCCTAATCCTAGCCCTAACTCTAACAAAAACCCCAGTCCTTATCCTAGCCCTAAACCTAGATTAATCCTAACCCTAGGTCTAACCCCAATACTAACCCTAGCCCTAATTTTAGCCCTAATTTTAACCTATCCCTAAACCTAACCCTAACCCTAGGCCTAAGAATAAATCTAACTCTCACACTAGCCCTATCACTATTTCTAACCCTATCCATTACAGTAACCCTAACCGTAGCCCCAAACTTAGTCCTAAATCTTGCCCTATCCATAGCAATGCAATAACATTAGATCATAATCTATCTCTAAATCTAAAACTGAACCAAATCCTAAGCCTAACCCTAACACTAGCCCTAATCCTAACACTAATCCTAAAACTAGCCCTAATCCTAGCTCTAGCCCTAAAACAAAACTGAGCCATAAGCTCTATCCCTAAACCTTAAAATAAACCAAACACTAAACATACACCTACCCCTAACCCTAGCCCTAATTCAATTTTAAGCCGAATCTTAAAACTAATCC
>NW_026004632.1:0-2070 GCF_001458135.2 Marmota marmota marmota | reverse complement strand
TGGTTAGGTTTATGTTTAGTTCTAAGTTTGAGATTATGGTAAGAGTTAGATTTAGTGTTAGGGATAGAGTTTATTTAGGGTAATGGATATGGTGAGAGCTGAAGTTTGTCCTAGGGTTAAGGTTAGGTTTAGGGCTATGATTAGGATTAGGATTTAGGATAGGGCTAGGGTTATGTTTAGTGTGCTGAGTTACAAACCCGGGAGAGCATGCTACCGTTTGAGCCACAACCCTAGCCCAAGAGTTAGGTTTTGAGCTAGGGTTAGGTATAAGGAGATGGTTAGGGTTAGGGTTAGGGCTAGGCTTAGGTTTATGCTAATAGCTAAGTTTAGGCCTAGGATTAGCTTTAGGTTTTGTGTTAGGTTTAGGGCTAGGGTTAGGATTATGGGTAATGAAAAAGCTAGGGTTATGTTTAGGTTTAGGGTTATGTTTAGGGTTTAGGGATAGTTTTAGGTTTAGGGTTATGACTAGGTCTAGTATTACATCTAGGTTTTGGGTTAGTGTCAGGTTTAAAGCTAGTTTGAGTGGTAGGATCAGGGTCAGTGTTAGGGATAGGGAAAGAGCCAGAATTAGGAATAGGGTTAGGTTTAGGGATAGGGTAAGCGTTTGGTTTAGGTTAAGGGTTATTGTTAGGGCTAGTGCTAGGATTTTATTTAGGTCAAGCCTAGAGTTTTAGCTATATTTAGGATTACCTTTGGGTCTAGGTCTAGTATTAGGCTTAGGTATAAGTATAGGCTTACCAGTAGGTCTAGTGTTAGATTTTGGTTTAAGTGTAGGGTCAGGTTTAGACCTAAGGTTACTTTTAGGGTCAGATGAAGGTCAGGGTTAGGTTTAGAGGTAGAATAAGTGATAGAGTTAAGACTAATAATATGGTTAGAGTTGAAGTTAGGCTAAGGATTAGGGTTAGAACTAGGGTTAGCATTTAGGTTAGGGTTTGGCTTAGGGTAAGGGATAGGGTTAGAGCTAGGGTTAGGTTTAGGACTAGTGTTAGGGTTAAGATTAGACTTAAAGCTAGATTTAGGGCTTGGATCCAGGGTAGGATTTGTGTTAGAGTTAATGCTAGGGTTAGGATAATGACTAATTTACTAACTAGGGTTACAATTAAGGGTAGTTTTAGGGTTTTGGTTAAGGATAGGTGTAGTGTTAGTGTTAATTTCAGTTATGGTGATGATTAGAGCTAGGATTATTATTATGGTCAACATCAGGGTCAGAGTAATTTTTAGAGTTAGGCTTAGGGCTAGGTGTATGGTTTGGGTTTGGTTTAGGTTAAGGGTTTGGGTTAGGGATATGGCTTGGTTTTGCTTATGGCTAGGGACAGTGCTAGGGCAAGATTTGGGATTAGCATTATGGTTAGGGGTAGTGCTAGGGTTTGGTTTGGCTTATGATTACAGTTAAATTTAGAGTTAGGTTTAGATTTAGAGTTAGTTTTAGATCTATATTTAGGACTCCGGCTAAGGATAGAACAAGGGCTAGGGCTAGGGCAAGTGTTATACTTAGTCTTAGGGCTAGGGTTAGGGTTGGGATAGGATTAAATTAGGGCTAGGATTAGCGCTAGGGTTAGTGTTAGTATTAGACCTAGGGTGAGACCAGGGGTTAGGGTTAGGGTTAGGTATAGGGTTATGGTTAGGTTTATGGTAAGGGATGGGGTTATACGTAGGTTTAGGGCAAGCATGAGGGTCAAAATTAGGGTTAGGGCTTGGGCTAAGGTTCAGGTTAAGATTAAGGCTAGGTTTAGGACTAGGATTATGGTTAGGGCTAATTTCAGGTCTAGGGTTATGGTTAAAGATAGTTTAAGTTTAGGTTTATGGCTATACCTGTGTAAATGTTAAATTTAGGGTTAGGGTCAGGTTTAGAGCTAAGGGTAATGGTCAAAATTAGTGTTTTTATTTTTGTTTGTTTGTTTGTTTATTTTATTTTATTTTATTTTATTTTTCCCTATCTCTTTTTTTTATTGGTTGTTCAAAACATTACAAAGCTCTTGACATATCATATTTCATACATTAGATTCAAGTTGGTTATGAACTCCCAATTTTACCCCAAATGCAGATTGCAGAATCACATCGGTTACACAT
>NW_026004631.1:892760-898034 GCF_001458135.2 Marmota marmota marmota | reverse complement strand
GTGGCTGCTGAGAACAGGTCTTATAAGTGCCTTCAGATTTAAACAAATTCGTTTTTCTCCTGTCCCAGAGACAACTTCCAATCTCACAAATTTAAGATTATATTTTTCACAACTGTTAAATAATCTGGGTTAAACTTCTGAATTTTAAAATTACTTGATTTCATACTCAATTTTCTGTAGAATCTCCAGATTTAAAGTTAAAGCTTAGAGAGCAGCATTTATAATCAGAATGTTGAGGTTTGTAATCAAAGCCCATTCTCACTGACAAGATAACTTTATGATAGATGCTTCATATCTCCAGTTTCTAATTTTTCACTATGACTCACAACCTGAGTGGTGATGAATCAGGATCACTCTGTGTGGTTTGGGCAGAGAAAATGGTCTAGATAGATAAAGCACTACTATTAATATAATAAGCACAAATAGTATCTATTTATATTATCATAAGCTATGGATTGAATGTATGTTCCCCCACCCCGAAATTCACCTTAGAACCTAAGACTCAGTGTTAAACTATTAAGAGATGTGGTCTTTTGGGGGGTTCATAAAGTAATGAGGGTGGAGTCCTCATGAATGGCCTTAGTGGCCACAATCCTAAGACCTTTTGCCTTTCCATCTTTCTGCCATGTGATGACACACATTTGTCTCCTCTGGAGTGACATTTTGCAAGCAGAGGGCAGCCCTCATCAAAATCAAACTTTCCAGTGTTTTGATCTTGGACTTCCCACCCTTCAGAAACAGAAGAAGGAAAAAAAATGCTTTTGTTTTCAATTACCCAGTCTCAAAGATATTATTATAGAATCACAAATGAACTGAGAAGGAAATCAGTGCCAAGAGTGGGGTATTGCTATAGCAGACAGCTAAAATTGTGGACTAGTTTTGAAACAGTGTACAGGGTTAAGGCTGGAAAGGTTTTGAGGTACATGTAGCGAAAGGTGAGATTGACAGTAATAGCATTAAAGACAATTCTAGTGGTGACTCAGGCTCAGAAGAGAAGAGTTGTAGGGAAATCCTCTCTTCTCAGAGACTACTTAAGTGGTCATGAACAGAATGGTGTTAGAAATATGAACAATAAAGCCCATCCTGATGATGTGTCAAGCAGAAATTAGAAATATATTACCGGAAACTGGAGTAAAGTCAATCCTTGTTAGAATCTAACAAAGAGCTTGACTAAATTTTGTCCTTGTCATAGCCTTTTGTGAAAGAATTAAGAGACACCAATATCATGTAAACCTTAATAGTATTTTAATAAAATATTATTAGAAATTTAACAAAAATATTTATGTGAACAATGCAGAGCACTTTGTGTTTTATAAAATACTTTTATCTTAGTATTTCCAGAAATCTTGTGAGAAAAGATTCTCCCCATTTATTTAAAAAAGAAAAATAAAGTCCAGAAAACAAGGAGCTTATCTGAGATTATGCAGGTAGTTATTAGTAGAATCAGATTCCAAACCCAATTAATTTTTTTAAACATTGTATTTATATATTTAAGGTACACAAAATTGTCATGAGTAAATGGGGACAGGAAGCTTCAAGTCTCATCTCTTGTGTTCCAACAAAAGAAAATGTAAAGTAAGGCACAAGAAGCCAAGCAAGAGACTTTTATTTTAAGTAAAGTAATTTTCAGGCAACAACAAAAACACTCATAAGAGAGAGTGAATTGTATCCAAGTGGAGGAAACATAATGCTTCTTCCAAATTTATGACTGTTTGATGTTTGGCAGGAAAATGGGAGTCCACCTTCTGCGTGGGCCGCATTCTTGGGGACAAAGGAAGCGTGGCGCTGTCCATCAGAGTGGCGCGAAGGAGCCCATGGTGGAGAGGCTTGGAGCCCTGTGAAGGCCCAGGCCCTTGAGGGGGGACAAAGGCCCCACCTTTGGGGAACTGTTAACAATGACCTAGGAGCTTGGAAAACACGGTTCTGCAGCCCTCGCCTGGAATTCTGGTGCAGGGAGCAAGCATTGTAGTTCAGCACCTGGATAGATCTATTGCACGTTTTGATAAAGTAATAAAATATCACTGAAATGTAAAAAAGACACTGACTTCCCTGAAATTCCTCCCAGGGAGACCGCTGCATTTTGCTGGAAGCCACTTCTTCCAAGCGCTGAGTAGAAGTGGAAACCACCTGCCTCAAGGGAAAATTGGCTCGATTTGGAATGCCTACCTGACCAGAGCCAAACTGCTGATGAAATAATGATGAAAGGCTGATCTCTGCCTGCAATACATGCCCTTCCTCGCCTTAATCCTTGGCTTTTTCTCTAAATGAAGAAATACTTAAGAAATTTCAGATTAGAAGGGCCACACATTAAAGTTGTCTGATTAGAAGCAAAGAAGTCTTCCAACCTCACTGTTTAAACAATACGCAGATGACTCAGGGAAAACTGATTCAAGAAAGCTAATATTTTCATCTGTGTTAGTGGAAGAACTGGCAAACCCCTTCCCTTGATCATCATCAATCAGAATAAGGATTAAAATAAAAATAATGAAATGGAATCTTTCGAAAAGCAAGCAAGCAAAAAAAAAAAGCTTGAAAAGATTATACCATTCAAACAATGTTCTTTGACTATGATGGAATTAGAAAATAATAATAAAAAGATATACATTTGATATATATCTTTTTAATATGGATGCTAACAGACAACAAGAGGAAGATAATACAAGTTTAGTGCATTAGATAAAGCGGAATGAAGGGAAGGCAGTAGAATGAATCTGACATAACTTTCCTATATACAAATATGAATATAGTCAGTGAATATCCCCATTCTGTGCATACACAAGAATGGAATCCTAATTAAAATAAGATATACTCCGTGTTTGTATAAATATATCAAAATATACTGTACTGTATAATTTGAGCAAATAAAGTTTATAAAAATATCAAATTAAAAATATATATATATTTGAGGTGAATGATATGCTAATTATTCTGATTTGATTATTATACAATGTATACATATATCAAAATATCAGAGTGTACTCCATAAACACACACAATTATCATGCACTAATTAAAAATGAAATAAAATTAAAAAGTCTATATTTTATTTCAAGAAGCTAAATAAATGAATAAGTGAATACTAAAAATAAACATAAAAGTGCAATAGAAAAAATTCAACACATCTAAAACAGTTATTTGAAAGTGATAAACTCAGTAAGATGAACATTGCCAAATTAAAAAGTAATATTATACACACTATCAGTGTCAAAAATTAAAAGGTGTAATTACAAGAAATTTTTACCAATGAATTTAACAGTTTAGGTGAAATTTGTGAATTATCTCAATCCAAAAATAATTTACAAAAAAAAACTCTAGGTAAAAGAAAAATTTGAATATTTTGATAACGTGTATGGAAAGCTGAAGTTGTTATTTAAAATCTTTCCAAAAAGGAAACACCAAGTCCAGATTTTGCTGGTGAATCCTAATAAAAAAGGAAGCAACTATCACAATCTATACAAATTCCTGCAAAGAAAGAAAAAGGGAGCCTTTATCCATTTCCTCTATAAGGAAAGAATAACTTTGACTTATACTTGAATGTACTAGGAAGGAAAATTCCAGACTATTCTGATTCATGAATATAAATGCAAAAATCTTGAAATACATATATAATATGCAAATGAACAAATCCAATTCTGCAATATATATACATATGAACATTTATATAAACGTATATATGAATATATACTCAATATACATATTAATAAAACAGAAACTATATCACAACCAAATAAAATATATTTCAGGATGCAAGACTAAATTAATATTCAAATATTAATAAACACAATATCCATATTAGAGAAAGAAAAGAACATCATAATTGCTACTACACTTCATAGGTTCAATTCCCAATCATGATTTAAAAAAAAATAATTCCTTGCAAACTAGTAATACAAGAGGAATTACTTTACTTAATAAAGAGGAACTATAAAGCCACTAAAATAAAAGATCATATTCAATGTGTAAATATGAAAAGTTTCATATCAGGAATGAGACAAAGATTTATGTTACCATCACTTCAAATACTGTACCAGAAGTTCCAGCCAATGCTAAAAAGCAAGAAAAAAAATAATAAAAGTCCTTAAATTATAAAAGAAGAAATAAAACTATCATTTTTACACATGATATTCCCATATAATTGGAATTTTGCTATAATATGAACATATTAAGCACTAATCAGTAATGTTTTATATGCTAGCAACAAAATAAAAATAAAATTTAAATAATATTTTAATAGCATTAAAAACAACACACGCATGGGAATTAATCTACTGAAAGCTGTATAAGACCATTATATAGAAAACCATAAAACATCACTATGAAAAAATAAAGAGTATTAAAAAAAATAAGGATTATATAAAAGCAAGGAAAAATTTTATATATTCATGAACAGATTGAAAGACACAATATAATGACAACTTCAACTCTTCTAAAACTAATTTAGCCAGTCAATGTAATTTCAATAAAAATTTCAGAACATTTAAAAAAAATAAATGTTGATGGGCCTCTATTTTATTCATTTATTTATATGCAGTGCTGACCATCAAACCAAGTGCTTCACACATGCTAGGCAAGCGGTCCATCAGCTTTTCATACAGGTTTTCAAAATATTCAAATGTTTCTTTTACCTAGAGTTTTTTTTTTTGTTTTGTTAATGTTGTTTATTTTTGGATTGAGAGCATAATACCAGCCCCCGGAATATTTTTTTAAAAAACAAAATTGGCAAGTAAATTCTAAAATTTACATGGAAATGTAAAGGATAGAGAAGATCCAAAACAACCTTGTAGTAACAAAATAAAGCTGGGGACTCACACAGATATAAATATCAACATCTAAAATAGAGTTATATTAAGTAGGACATTGTGGACCTTGTGCAATGATTGACAAAAAACAAATGACAATTAATAGGAAGTCCAAAAGCAAATACACACACACACACACACACACACACTCACACATAAATATTCATACAATTTGTTACAAAATCACTGCAGTGACAAAAAGATGTTCTTTTTCATAAACAGTGCTGGGTCAATCAGAGAGTCTTATTGAAACAATAGCTCTAATGAATATAATAAAAAATGATCAGTGAAATATTAGTAAACAATGCAATGTATAAAATGAATAGTTGGGCACATTGACACATACCTGTAATCACAGAATTTAAGATATTGAAGCAGAAGAATTGGTTGGGCCCAGCAGTTTTCAGATCAACCTATGCAGCAAAGCGAAACCCTGTCTCAAAAGTGTAAAAAGAAACACACACACACACACACA